>NW_022103900.1:10193925-10209411 GCF_000313985.2 Echinops telfairi
GGGGGGGGCGCTATTGAAATGTGGTATTTTCTATGGATAGTTCCAAATGTGAACAGCAGAGGGGGCATGCTTCAGATGGCACAAAGGACCAGTGACTTGATTGCGTGTGAATTATCCTCAACCTTAGTGTTAATTTCATTTTCTTTAGCCTCTTGGAAAAGTATCATTTGTTGGGACAAATGATCTATTGAAGAAAGAGCCAGGTGATTGGACACTACAATGGAAATAAGCACCATTAGAGTTTTTCTATTACGTATATACTCGAGTATAAGCCGACCTGCGTATCAGCTCAGGCACCTAATTTTATCATAAAACCTGCAATAAAAATGTGCTGAAAACTCGGCTTATACTTGAGTACATAGGTGCTCAAAGAAAAAAGATCTAAACACTTATTTGAGCTTGTACTTTTCACATTGTCAAGAGTAGGTCATGAATAGTACCTTCAGCTAATATTTCTTCGAGGTTTGTTTTTTGGTTTTGTTTTGTTACCTGTGAGGATCAAGATTCGGCTAAGATAAAAGGGTCACTGGATTACAAAGCTGTGACTGACAGGTCTCTTGATGTAGGACGAAAATGCGTAGTGTTTTACCCAAGAATTGAAGATACAGGTATCATTCAGATCATATATGAAAAAAGTGAAAACAAATCCTATATCCTACAAATTCTTTGCCACACCTCCCATGCAGGGTGGTATCCATGTTGCTTCCTCTAGAATCTTGGAGGGCTCTGATTATCTGATGAGTATTATATAGTGAACTTGACGTGTGCCATTTTCTGGCCCAAGGCTTTAAGAGACTGGTGGCTTCCATTCCTGTGTCTGGGAACTGTGTGCTGCCTTTTCAGAAAGAATAACCAATTGAGACCACTCTGCTGGGTAGACTCTCTGATTGGCAGTTCCAGGTGAGTCCAGCTTTTCGGCTGTGTCTGCCAATGTGTTCCACATGAGAATGGAGCAATCTTGGATCCTCCAGACCAGTCTGTCCACCTGCTGAATACCTTGTGACCTCTGTTAACACCGCGTGGAACTGAGGGATCGCCTAGCCAAGCCCTTTTCTCTTGATCCACGAAATAGTGAGCTGTAATCAAAGTGTTGTTTGCTTTGGGGCATTGTGTTTTGGGGCAGCACTAGAAGCAGTCAAATGTAGCCTAAGTCTCTGAAAGAAGAGCAGCTTCTGGGTCAACTCGAAGGAGCTTTGGAAACCCATCAACGGTCCGAGCCATTCCCTTGGGTAGATGAAAATTCTGCATTTCTGAAAGATGCAGTCCAGTGGTCCTGGGCCTCTAGTCAGTCACGGGCACAGTCAGGTCTCTAAACTGACTCTTTTCCTCCCCTTGAGAAAACCATACAAAATGATTAATTTTAGGGTTTTCAGTTTACAAATGAAGGCCTATAGGTGCACCCTTGTTGTTGGTTGACTAGAAGTTTGAGTCCCGCTGCCTCCCTGTGTGCAAAGCAGAACTGGTCCCTAGAGCGGTTAAGGCTGTGAACTTTTACCAGGCTTGTGAGGAGCCTCACAAGGGGTTCAAACCGCCAGGGGCCTTTCCAGAGTCAAGCATGTTACTGTGCCAGCAAGGGACGCCAGGACAAAGTTAGAGACATCAAAGAACAAACACCGGGACCAAAAGAACTTTCGCTACTTTCAAATGAAAATTCCCTGAAACACTGCTTGCTACAGAAATGCTCACTAGAACCGTTTTGTACTGTGTAACTACCATGACAAGAACATCTATTCCCGACTAGTTGTGAGAAATGTGTACCCAAATAATGAATTTTCATATTGTTTTATCAGTAGACTCAATCTTTAGGAAAATTTCTATTACAGAAATGTCCTGTTATATTTGCAAACTCAGAATGCATTTTCACATCACCAAAAATCAGAAGCCAAACTCCTCACTGCTCTCGAGTTGATTCCGACTCACAGCGAGCCTACCGTCCCTCTCAGAGGGGCAGCAGACTTGATCATTCCCGAGGAATGGATGGGAGGTTTGGACCACTCACCTTGTGGCTCCCGCTCAGTACTTACCCAAGGGCTCCACCAGGAGAATGCTATGTAAAATTCAATTTAATACATAATATGCCCAAACTATATAGTCCTATAAATGATTGCCATATTTGCCAGTTTCCTGTGAGAAAATACCTTCTGAATTCCACCTTATTATTTGTGAGCCTATCCATCCATCCCTCTATTTGGCTCTGGAAGAGGGACTGGGCCCTCTTGCACTTTCCGTTTGTCCATCGACGAACACCTGGCTGTGTTCTAGACACCAGCTCATGGTGCTTTTTTATCTTAAAGATGACAGTGAGACAGTTCCGGGGCTCAAGGCTGGTCGAAGCTGTGCTCTTTTTGGTGCTGAGATAAAAAGAGGAAGCAGCAGTGCAGCTCGGGCCCTCTTGTTGTTTAGTTTCTTAGCTCAGGTCAGCCTCTTTCTTCAGTAATTGTGTGTGTGTGTGTGTGTGTGTGTGTGTGTGTGTGTGTGAGGGAGGGGGTTGGCCCAATTGCTCTCCTTTCCATCTTTATCAGTAGCTTCCACCTTACAAAGTATCCTTTCTTAAACTCACTAAAGAAAAGGATGGAGTTCTTTTCGTTTTTCTCAGCTCTCCTAGTTTTAAAGGCAAGGCATTTTTTTTTTTTAATCCTTTTGTCATCTTGACCTATTGCCGTATTTTTCTTAAGATCAACCCAGTTTCTTTTAAGCTTTGGGGATTGTTCGCTGGGCTAGTTAATTAAATTCTTTAGTTTAATTTTAGATTTAGAAAGAGTAGCAATGCTCTGTGTCTTTGCTGTTTACATAACTAAGACAAATTATAAATATTTCTACTAGATTATAAGCCCTTGAGAACAGGGACTGCATCTAATTTGTCTCTATAATCCCTTCTAACAAAATTTCAGGATGCTTCACACTGTGTATTGAATAAATGAATAAAAGCTAAAGAACACAGTTATGACATCTCTCACTGATTATGTATCTCTGCAGTGAAACAGAGAATTATTTTAAAATCTTGTCAATTCCTACATAATGTTTATGTTTTTAGGCTGATTCAAGCAAGTGTACATGAAGTTTTAAAGCCAAATTTCCCATTGTTTTCTAGTTTATTTCCACAAATGATTGCATGATACTACTTGAGTCTCTTGTTATAGTACCATGTCACCGTGCTATGGAATGCCGCAGGTGTGGTTCAATTACTTTATCAATGATAGGAGAATCAAACTCACTGCTGACTCGCAGGGTAAAACTGTCCACAGGAGTTTCCAAGGTTGTCACTATTTGTGGGAGTGGAAAGCCCTGTCTTTGTCCTGAGGTCGTGGTTTCCAATTGCTGACCTTAAGTTTAACTGCCCACATGGTAACTACTACGTTCTCAGGGCTCTTGATAAGGGGGATAGCTGGCATTAAGTGCTTCAATTCTTTAGAGATAAAGATGCTATAAGTCTTGCTTGATAGTTTAGTTAAAAAGTAAAGACCTAGACTAGGAAGAACAATTTTTTCCCCACTAACTTTTTCTAACCACAAATGACGGTCGTTCTTCACTCAAGCAGAATCATTTGCACTGTGAGAGTTCATATTTCCGCCAGGGATAAGACACCGACTGTGCTAAAAAAGTTCAAGGTAACGTTCAAGTTTAATGTTTCTCTCAGTCTGATATGAAAGGTAAAAATTAGAGGCCAAGAAGAGCCAAGGTAAAGAACATATTATTCCATGCAGCGTTGTCTGTGTGTATATTTATCAGCTTTTTGCTCCTGCCTTTCTCAACCATTTGCTATTTTTATCCCCTCAGACCAAATGTACTTTCAATAATTCCCTAAGTCATCAAGGAAGAAAATGCAACTTTGAGAGAATACCAGACGCTGATGTTCAGAGAAGCTCAGCATGATATTGAAGAAAACTCTTGAGGAGCTAGTTCATTCTTAGTCCCGTATTGATTTTTGGCAAAGGCTTCATTTTCATGAGTTCCAGGACAAGAACCACCTTCTTTCTTACGTTCCTGTGCAGATTTCCACTGGAAAACAATGGAAGGTATTTTCTTGAAGTTAATCATGGCCTCAATTTTTTTTTTTTTCTGTCACCAAGTCCCTTCACCCCAGGTTCAAGTCCAAGACAGCCTTCCAAGTGATCACTTCTGCTCTTGGTCTGTCGGTTCCTTTCCCCGTGGGACTTTCCATTTGTCCGTTTCTGGTTTCCTGTCTGGGAAAGTGGCTGCTCCCAGGGCCGCTGTGCCGCCATCATCACCTGGGGACATGGCTTTGCCCTCACTCTTGGGATTCTTTCTCCTGGATTAGATTCCCTATTTTCTGAAGCTCATGATTTTTTTCTTGTCCTGTTTTTTTTTCTTTCCTTTCTGCTGTTCATAGTGGGGTGCTTTTTTGAGCCTAATGCCTTTATATTAGGCTCACAATTGTTTTGGTCAATATAGAATCGTAGTCATTTTGGACTCTTTTGAAGGCATTTCTTGTATTTTACCTATTGTTGAGAGTTCCATATCATTTCTAATTTTAGTATTTCATGACCTGCTAAGGGAATCTTTTCTTTATCTCTAGTGTTCTGGAATTTCATGATGAGATGTTTTGATTGGGGGTCTTTATTAGGCCGGGTTGACTAGAGAAACAAATCCAGTGACCCTCATATATGTGTAAGAAAGAGCTTTATATCAAGGAATAATTATTTATCAAGAAAGCATCCCAGCCCTATCCAACTCAAGTCCGTGAGTCCGGTACTCATCCATCAGTCCCTCTTCTGACTCACACACCACATGCAGCGAGGCTGAATGCAGGAATATCACAGGCTGGTGGGGGCAAAGTCACTTGGATCCCACGTCCGTGGAAACACTGAGGACTCTGGCAGCTCCCAGGCCGGAGAGCAAGGCGGAGAGAGGGGGAGGTTCCCAGGGCCCTCCTCAGGAGGCCACACCCCCAAGGAGGTCCCATCAGACCATGACCTAATTGACAGTTTGGAAACCACCTCGACGCTTTTATCTACCTTACAGTTGAGATAAAATTATCTCTTACAAGAATTTTATTTTTTTAATTTTTAATAAATTGAATTTGTGCAGGATACTTTGTAACCCTTTAAATCTGGGGCCCCATTCTTTCTGCCCTGCACTTTCCCCCATATTTTCTTCATTGTACTATCATTCTAGATTCTGTTTTTTTGGTTGGGGATTCTACGAGGTAGATGGTGACCTTACTGAATTGATATGTCCATCTTATCATTTCTTCTTTTTTAAAATTCTTTTTTCCTATTTTCTGGGTTATTCTCTCAATCATGTTTTCATTTTGAAACAACTGTTTTGTTTCATCAACTTTGTGTTTGATATCTAAACATTCATATTTGCAGGTATCACTTTCCTTTAGCATGCTGTCCGCATTCTCTCTCTTTCAGGCATCATGCATACTTTCTTGTAGCTGTCTTCTGTTCAAGGCGATCAGTGTGCCCGATTCTTTTATCTCTTTAGTTCTCCATGCTTTGCTCTTCCAACATGCAGACATTCATTGCATATCTGTTGATTTTTGGCTGCTCCTTTATGTTTTTGCTTGCTGAAAGTGGGGAGGAATTGAAGCACTTGCTGATAAAGACCAAGGATTCAGTATGGATTACAAACTCAATGTAAAGAAAACAGAAATCCTTACAACTGGGCTAATGGCTCACATGGTAAATGGAGAAAGATTGATGTTATAAAGGATTTTATCTTGTTTGGACCCACAGTCAATACTCATGGATGCAATAGTCAAGAGATAAAACAAAACACTTCATTGGATAAATCTACTGCAGAAGACCTCTTTAAAGTGTTGAAAAGCCAGACTATTTCTTTGAGGACTATGTTGCATCTGGCCCAAGCCATAGTATTTTCCATCACCTACCATGCATGTGAAATTTGGCCCCTGGATGAGGAAGACTTAAGAAGAATTGATACATTTGAAGTATGGTGCTGGCAAAGAATATTCAAAGTACTATGGACTGCCAGAAGAGCCAAGAAATCTGTTTTGGAAGAAATACAGGCAGAAAGCTCCTTGGAGGCAAGTATGGGGAGCCTTGACACTTGGTGAAGATAGTGTCTTACATATTTTGAACTTGTTGTCAGGAGAGACCGGTCACTGGAGAAGGGCATCCTGCTTGGTAGAGGGGCAGCAAAAAACAGGGCGGCCGTTGACAAAATTGATCAACTCGGTGGCTGAAACACTGGGCTCAAACATAAGCACCCTTGTGAGGATGGCACAGGACCAAACAGGGTGTTACACAGGGTGCCTAGGTGTCAGAACCAACTTAAAAAAATTTTTCATTTTCTTTTTTTAAATTTAAAATTTAATATATAATTTTATTGGGGGCGATGACAGCTCATAACAGTCCATCCATCAATTGCATCAAGCACAGTTGTACATATGTTGCCATCATCATTTCCAAAACATTTTCTTTGTACTTGAGCCCTTGGTATTAACTCCTTTTTTTCTCCCTCCCACCCTCATGAACCCTTGATAATTTATCTATTATTATTATTTTCATATTTTACACCATCCACTGTCTCCCTTCACCCATGTTTCTGTTGTTTGTCCCCCTAGGGTGCGGGTGGGGGTTGTACATCGATCATTATAGTTGATTGAGTCGGAACCAACTTGATTAATAAAGCTAATTTGGGATCCATATGACAATATCTGTAGGTCCTTTCCTCCAAACCATTTAGTTAATTCAGAAAAAGACCCTTCAATATTCTTCTGGAATATAAGCTTATTGGCTAATGTGTGGGAGACAGCTGAGGGACGAGGGATTGGATGGTGGATGCCCCGTTATTTGGAATACAGTTTTTACCTCATCCTTCTCTAGCCCTGGAGCCTCTCCAGCTCCATTTTTCCAGAGACACGTATTTCCCTGAAGTGTGGTAAGTGTAGTGGCCTGACCTTCCAGTTTAGAAGCGAGGAGGCATTTGAGTGTAATGATTTATTATATGGATTTTCGAGTCATTTGATTTAAAAAAATGTTTAAGAGTAATAACACCTATATACACTTTGAGGGGCCTTCAGTGCATATAAGATTTCTCCTCATTGCAGTTAGCATCAATTTGGACATTTCTTCAGTCTCTTAACTCATTCAGCATTCCTCCCGTCACTGGATGGTTTCCATGGTAACGGTCATCATTGTGGATTATTGCAAGGGAAACCTGTAGAGCGGAACTCCAAGGGCCTGTCTGGTGTTTCCGAGTCTTTTGCAAGTAAGTCTTCTCCCTTGACTAGGGTACAGCCTCAGCACTTTTTTACCACTTGTTTTCGTGAAAAATATTTGAACTCTCCTTCTCGGACAGGATTCTGCCTTACACATGTTTTAGTCTATATGGGGTTCACATGTGTGCTGATTCTTGTTTTGTACGATTTAGAAAAGAGGAGGGGACTCTGCCATGTTGAAACTTTAAACCTACTGCCAACACATACATTTTTTTATTTACTCTGTTACCGTATATACTCGTGTATAAGCTGAGTTTTTCAGCACATTTTAAATGCCATTTTTGTGGTAAAATTAGGTGCCTCGGCAGATATACGGGTCAACTTATACTCGAGTGTATATGGTATATAAGTAAGCTTAATACAATTTATCTTGATGGCATAATGGCTAACGCTCAGCTTCTAACTCAAAAGTTGGTTATTCAAACCTATCCAGTAGTTCCATGGGAGAAAGACGTGGCAGCCATCACCTACAAAGATCACAGCCGGAGCATCATGTGGGGCCGCCTGCTTTGTTACTCGGTGTCACGGAGTCAACATTGGCTCGACATGACATATCTAACACCAGCAACACGCTAGATGCACAGTTTTCAACTATCAAACTTACTTGTTGCAAGTTTATTCCGGAATCCACTAGTCTTTGATGGCACCCCAAATTGCTTTGAGATTCTTCCTTTTAAAGGACTTTTAGTGGTATGCCTTGAACTGCTCACCACAAGGTGAGTAGCTTGCAACCACCAGCGGCTCCACGAGGGAAAGGAGGGTCTCTCTACCCCCGAGAGAGTGACCACCTCAGAAACCCACCGGGAGTGCTACTCTGTCCTACAGGCCTGCTATGAGTGAGAATCAACGCCTGATAGTTGTTCTTTTTAAAAAATCTACTTAAAGGAAACCTGGTGGTTCTGGGTTAGTGATTGGGCTGTTAACTGCAAGATTGTGGGTTCAGACCAATCAATTCCTCCAAGGCAGAAAAATGAGACTGCTCTTGTGAAAATTAAGAGATTCAGAAACCCTGTATAGAATCACTATGAGGAGGAATCCACTCACTGGCAGGTTGATTTGTTTGTTTCTGGATGAAGTTGTGTAAAGATTAGCAACCATAAATGTATATATCCATTCATTCATTCATGGCCATAACCTATTTCCTTTGCCTTGGGGGGCAAACTGATTCTCTGGATATCTTGACATGATCGCACTTTTAAAAGTTAGATTCTGTTCAATGAAGCAGGACCCAAATCAATGTTTAACAACCAATCAGGTTCCTGTGTACCAAATGTTCCCAAACTTGGCTCATTATTGGAATCACCTGGGGATTTGGTGAAACTACAGAACCTTGGGCTCCACTTGCAATCTAGTGAATTAGAATCTCCAGGGTGAGGACCCGGGGAGCTGTAATTTCCCTAGATCCCCAGGTGATTCCAATAGTCAGCCAGGTGAGGGAACCTAGGCTTCACAGGAACCAGCGCTCTAAAAAGGAAATCAAGAAAATAATACCATTACAATAGCTATGCAAAAGCTTATCCAAGTATCCAAGAATAATTTTAAAAATTTAAATCACTTGGAATTGACCAACTCCAGCATGCAAAAGCCAAACTTAGGGCCACCAAGCCCATGCCGTCTTATAGCAACCCCCCAGAGGGTTTCCCAGCCGCTAACTGGTTATGGCAGTGGAAAGGCCCTGTCTTTTTCCAGGGGAGCAGCTGGGGGGTTTCAAACTGCAGACTAAGCAGCCAGCAGCCCAACTCGTAAGCACTACACCACTAGGGGTCCTACCCGCTCCTCAGCAGACTGTCTTTCAATCCAGCTGTGCTGAGAGTGCTTCAGTTCCTTTGCATTCCTTAACAATTATTCGCAGTATTTGAGCTTGTGTCAACGTTTCTTTATCCATTCTTCCACCAATGGGCATTCGAATGTTGTTTCATCTTCTTGTTCTTGTGCATAGTACTGCGATAAACATGGGGTGTACACCTATCTGTGACTGCTACGTTCTTGATTTCTGTAAGGTATATACCGAGGAGTGCAATTGCTAGGTCCTGTGGTATTCCAATTCCCAGTTGTTGGAAGAAGTACTACGGTGCTCGCCATAGGGACTAGATCCTTTGACAGTCCCACAGCAGCGCCTGAGGGAGTCAGTCTCTCCTCACCCTCGCCAGCATGTGTTCTGTTCTGGTTATTTGGTCTCACTTTGCTATCAGTGAGCGAGGGGAAGGGGTAGCTCATTATTGGTTTGATTGTCATATCTGGGATGGAGGATCACAAAAGGATAAATACTGCATAAAACCAATGATGTTAAAAAATAATAATGAAAAAAACTAATGAGTTTTTCATTTCAAAAGAGACAGACATTAAGAGTTACTGGGGGAGGGTAGGCTAGAGCAGGGGTCCTCAAACTATTGAGACAGAAGAGTTGATGCTGTCCCGCACCATAATGTAAACACTCTTGGAGAGCCAGGAATATATTTTTACAAACCGAGGAAACCACCATTATCTGAGTGATATCGTTTAGATGAAACTGATGGTTTTGTTTTCATTTCCAGTTTGACTGCAGAGCCCCTTGTACAAACCCACAGAGCTGCAGACTGGAGCTTCAGCTGGCAGAGGGCTGGGCTAGCGGATGCAGGCGTTCACTTGGCAAAGGGGAGTTAGGACAGTGGAGAGATGAGGGGAAGCCAGGGGGCAAGCTTTTAGGAGTTTCCATAAGTTGTTTTAAGTTGTTGAATGCAAAAATGATGATTTGATGTGTCACCCCCCATGTAATTCACACACATTAATTTAAATAAAATATTATGTATGGATATGTAGTCACAAGCTTTTAGCTGGAAGAACCAATGATTAGCTTTCATTTTTCTTTTTGCTGTTGCTGTTTTACATTTTATTGTATTAAAAGATCATTTTATTGGGGGGCCTTTCTAGCTCTTATAACATTCCATACATTGATTTCATCAAGCATATTTGTACATATGTTGCCATCATTCATTTTCTAAACATTCACTTTCTATTTAAGCCCTTGGTATCAGTTCCTCTTTTTCCCCTACCTCCCCTCCTTCCCACCTTTGTGACCCCTTTATAAATTATTATGATGATTTTAACAAATAAAGAAGCAGACCCAGATTAATGAAATTACTTGTTAGCAGCTGGCTGTAATCTTATTTCCAGTGGCTTCCCTGCTGCCACTGAGGGAAGATTCTGCACTTCCTTTACATTGTCAGATTGTTAGCAGGCTGCCTTGGACATGAATGCCACTCTGTGAAGACAAAGCCTGCAGGAACAGGGTGTGCCCAGTGACTGAGACTAGCCACCTGTTTAGATCCCAGCTGGGCAGCGCCCAAAAGCAGGGACTCCAAATCTGAACAGGCTTGTTCAGGCTTGGGTCCTAAAAGTCTCACTGAGATCAGTCGCCTAGGAAGTACTGTGTGGTTGGAAGGGGTGCCAGCCCCCCCTCCCCTCACTAATCACGGGTTCGATAGGCACAATTGTACGGTTGAAATATATAAATATTATAGTAAAGTCATAGAGAGCATGAGAGACAGAAGAGATATTGAAATAACGGAGTCAGACACATTCCACGGTAGCATGCTCACCTCAGCCTTGCTTGGTGGTCCACGTGGAGAGAGGGGGAGGGGAAGGAGGACAAAGGGAAAGGGAACAGGGGAGGAAGGACGGGAGAGGAGAGGGATCTGATGAGAGGCCAAGGGAGGAGCCTAGAGAGGCTAACCCAGGCCTATATATCTTGGGCGGGGAGTGCAAGCCCACTACTTACAGGTAAAGACATACGTCACAAGAAGGGGTTGCACTATATGTTATACAGCAATGAGAGGGGGTGGTCTAGGGACATACACGCAATAGGAAGAGGAGGGATTGGGGGTATACACGTAGCAAGAAGAGAAGACCCTAGATTCAGGATGGCAGCCTAACTTTGGATATAACTGAGCCTGTTTGATCTGTTCTCCACAGAAACCATTATCAGTAGGGTTTAAACCTCACCTACAGGAACCAAGCTAATGGTCACAAGCCTCTTGGGAGAAGTAGCCTATTGTCCTTAACAGCAGGAGCAGGGCCTACCTGTCTGGCAATTGAATGCCTTCTGGGAGGATGTTTCTAAGCATTTGACCTCCCCTTATATGCTGGCAAAAAGCCACTCATGTTTGGCATGTCTTTGGTGGTGGTGGGGGGGACAAAGCTGGGGAAAACTCTCTTTATAATCCCACAGTACAGGCCCTGTGTTCAGTTTGGTATGTGTGTCTGCTGTTCAGCTTCCTGGAACAATAGTCTTGGCTTTGGAGAAGGGAGTGGATTTAGGAAATAGTTCTGGAAGATTAGTCAGAAATGATAGGGATGTAAACTCCTGAGAGGCCTTTAGAACGCCAGGTCAGCAACTAGGGAGAAAGATGAGGCTTTCTACTCCCTTAAAGATGTACAGTCTCGGAAACTCACCGAGGCAGTTCTAGTCTGTCCTATGGTGTCCCTGAGAGGGAATCGACTCAGTGGTGGTCAGTGTGGTTTTTTGGAGAACAGCAACTCAGAGACGGGAGGCGGCCAAATCTGCCGAGAACTGTCCTCTGAGACATAGTGAAGGACTGGTGGGTTCCAGGATGTAGTTGAACCTTGTACAAGACAGCCTTTTCTCCTTTACCTCTGTTGTTGAGGCACATAAGTGTCATTAAAGCAGCGTGGTCCCAGGTTCTACCTGATGTATCATTGCTTGGAAAAGCAAATATGTATATATATTTGCCTGGAAGCTTTTGGAGAGTCAGTAGACACTGTCCATGCAATATATATCTATATATGCATATACAGATATATATACATATACACACACACACATATATATACAGCCAGAACCATTATTTATTAAGGTGGAAGGCACTTCAGTAATAAACTGACAATAGAAGCAAATGCTACATGTCATCCTCCTTGTGCAATCTTTTTCTTCATTCTCTATCACCAGTTTTGGAAAATCTTTGTAAATGACACAGAAGACTGGGAAAATATTTTTAAATTTCTAATTTACCATCCTGCTCTGTCTGAAAAGAACTCTCATATACACAGACATAGTGCCCTATGTATTATCTCCAATTCACTGAATAGTAGAACTGAAAGCAACTTCTTAGGGCTACCAGAAATTCCTTAGGCCAAGTGACATTGCTGGGTTAAGAACTTGCATAATTGCTATAAGATGGCATCCAATCATTGGCATGTAATTGCACATGTGATTTGGCAGTTAGCAAAATAAATAAAGTGGCAGCTTTATAAATATGGGCGAGAACAGTGGAACCAATAAATATGTATATTTAGAGAATATTACTATGAGTAATAGAATTAACATTGTCCTTACAGAGATTGAAGAATAGGACTTTTCTTGTTGGTGAAATTAAAAAAGAAAACACTTCCACAAAGCATTATCAAATTTTAGCCAGGGGCTCAGATGAAATAATACGGTAGGGGAGAGATGTTGAAACTTAGAGTGCTCATCAGGGGTCAGCTGCTGTGTGCTGTGCAAAACATAAAGTGAATGTCAATTTGAGTAAGATTATAATCTAAATAATAATTGTATTGCTCTGAACTCCCCTGTCCCCCAACTGTTAGGTTCTTTTGAGTATGGGTTAAAGTAATATATAAATTCTAAGACTAGAATTTTTACATCCAAATAAGTGTTGTCTCTTTCAAGGTAGAAGCTGGGTTATGATAATAATTCTGTCACTGTTGTCACTGCTAAATAGTTACGGAAAAATTAGCTTGATTTTAGAGGTGTATGATAATCTTATACATATCCCTAACAGGAATGGATTTTAAGCCCCCCAGAATGCCTAATTTTGAGAAAGAAGAAATAAAAATGTTAGCGGGAATTCTGAAGAAAGAAGTGAGCCACCAACTGGGCAGTCCAAGAAGTGAATGAGGAATTGGACTCCTGTGACTTAGGTGCTTGGGTATTCTCTAAGAAGACGTCAAAATTGTTTGTGGGAAGCAAGTGTGTCATCATAATGGGATAGAATAAACTTTTTCTGTGACGGTTTCTTTGGAACTATAAAATTCGGAAATTTTGACAACCGTGGTGTTTTTTCCCAAAGGGCAAAGAAATATTATAACAGAAATTTGAACTAAATATGTTCTAGGTCCTAGGAGAACAGTTCTTGAAAGCAAAGGTACAATCACTATAGATAGCCATCAAACTTATTTTGAATACTAATTTTTATCTTTCAACTCTTACATGAAATGCCTGTGAAGGTGCACAATGATGGTCTGAGAGATAGCTCTCTCTCTCATTGCTGCTGGGTGCCATGCCATCCAGCCTGTTGGGCTTCATGGAGACCCTCTCTCCAGCAACACTCAACCCCGGCCCGCCCTGCCCTGTGCCATCGAGCTCAGTCGTGCTGTGCTTCAGCCTGTTATTGCAGCCACTGTGTCAGTCTGCCTGGTTGAGGGCTTTCCTCTTTTTTGCTGCCACTCTGCCAAGCGCGATATCTTTCTGCAGGGCATGGTCTCTCCTAATAACATGTCCAAAGTATGTGAGGTGAAGTTTTACCCTCCTTGCTTCTAAGAAGCATTTCAGACTAAAGACGATTGTAGACATCTGCATTTTCTGCATCAGTGGCTTTAGTGATTGATCCATACATTGGAATAGTAGTTGTATTGATTGGATTTCTTTGTATTCAGATAGACAGTATCCTATCACAGATAGCATTGTACGTCAAAATAGCTCTTGAAATGTACTTTTCGACAATGAAAGCAACTTCATTGCTCTTGACTGTCTCATTTCTGGCATAGTAAACTGTATGATTTTCTGATTCAAAATGGCCTTTACTGCTCCATTTCAGCTCACTCAGGCCTAGAATATTGATCTTTATGCCTTCTATTTCATTTGCAATGACTTCCAATTTTCCTAGATTTATATATCGTATCTTCCAAGTTCCAATTATTAATTGATGTTTTCAGCTGTTTCTTCTTGTTTTGACTCATATCTCATCAGCCATGTAGGTCCTGAAGGCTTTATTTCTGAAGGCTCTCCTCCGTCCACGTCATGATGGTCAACTCTACTTTGAGAAGGCAGCTCTTCCTCAGTTACATTTTTCCTTCAGACCCGAGGGGCTCATCTTCTGGCACAATCCATGACAATGGGTAGCATGTATTCGTTAGGTTTTCCATGTTACCAATAGGGTTTGCAGTGGCAAATTTCTCTCAAGTGGACAGCCTATTCCTTCTTCACAATCTGTTCTTAGTCTGGAAGCTCTGCTGAAACCTGTTCATGTTTACGTATCTAAAATTGCTGATAGATATTATATAGCCAGCATGTCTATATATCTAGCGTTATATGACTATTACTCAGAAGGAATTTTGAGATGATTTATGTGACTTTTCTTAAAGTTCCTGAGAAGTTAAACAGAAACCATGTTTTTCTCTATACTGCTCAGCAGCAAGATCAACATTCAAATCCAATTCATTGTCTTTAAAACCTGTGCTACTGAAAATAGCCTGCAAACCATCCCGATTTATACTAGCAAAGAATGGTCCCTTCTTTGCCCTTCTTTGATAATAAACTGTCATAATAAATTGTCAAGTGGGTCAAGGTGGCTGAAAGTAAAAATATAGGTTTCTTTTAAACAATTTGAATTGGTCTCAGGGGGATGAGCTACACCTGAATAACTTCTAAGACAATCAATCACTTTGGGAAGGTTTCACTCATTTGCTGTATCTATACGTTCTGCTCTGTTTGCTAAATCAGTATCATTATTGCTTTGTTCCACTTCATAAATATTTGAACTTGAGGTCAAAAAATACATATTCTCTCAACATTTCAGTTACAAGTGATTTTCTCTCTCCACCTACGTACAACTCTTTAATGATGTCCACATTGGCTTTCTCTGCGTTTCTGCTGTGACCACTGGCAGAAACAGCAGAGCAGACCAGATGGTCCGTTGATTTGAGTAGAGAAATTCTTTGGCCCTTATTTAGTTCAGTAGTTCTATGCAATCTGCTCAGGAGAGTCTAATGAGAGAACATACGGATGCTGCTGTTAAGATGAGGTACATTGGCAACATTTCTGCATTTCTTGCCCACCCTTGGCTAGGCATTGTTGTTCGTTTTCTTATCTTTAAAGAACCATTAAATGAATCACTTAAGTAATGAAATGACTCCTATCCCCCCATATGGCACAGTATATGTGGTATTTACATAATTTTATGTTAACTGAAGATATATAAAAGTGTAGGAGTGAAGTCTGGCCTGTCAATCCGGTCACAGCCTGATGGTACCTCCTTGTGTGGGTAAGGGCCCTGGGAAGC
>NW_022103900.1:10210602-10211994 GCF_000313985.2 Echinops telfairi
ATCGGGATAGGTCCATGTAGCTTCTCCTTGGGGATGTCTTGTAGGAAGTCAATCTTGCAAGCTGAAGCAGGGAACTGCTAAGGCAGCTGCACCCGGTGCAACCATCACAAAACAAGAGACCCGAGAACTACAAAGGCGAGGCTTCACCACCCATTTATCCCTCTGCCTTTCAATTAGCCCCACATGTGATTATCGGCCAGGCTGGCATGATTAACTAACTCAACATCTTTGCCTTTTATTATATTTACTAGAGTTTAAACTAATCGACTACTTAAATGATCCCTTTGTTTCCTCCTTTCCTTCCTTTAATTAAAAAAATAAATTTTAAACTTTAGGTGAAAGATCAGAGAACCAAGCAGTTTCCTATGCTGTGGTTTTATATGTAGTCTTCATGACATTGTCTGCATTCTCCGCATGTGCCAGCTCTCTCCCCATTCTTGTCCCTCTTTCCATTTATCAGAAGCTGTTACCCTGTCTTGTCTTGTCTTCTCATCCTTGCTTTGCTTTTGGGTAAAAGGATTTCGTCCTTTTGATCTCATGTAAGTCATTGTTCTAAGGAACACATTCCTCTCTGGGTCACTATTGTTTATTTTATGGGACTCTATTGTTTGCCTTGGAATTGTCAAGGATTTTATCTTACTAGGATCAAATGTTTCATTGCATTGGGTACATCTGTTGAGCAAGATATCTGTAAAGGGTTAAAGAACACGGATGTACTTTGAAGACTAAGGTGTGCCTGTCCCAAGCCATAGTAGTTTCCAATCCTCTCATATGCATGCGGAAGTTGGACAGAATACGGAATAAGAATTGATGCATTTGAATTATGGTACTGACAAGACTATTGAAAAGTGCCATAGACTGCCTAAATGACAAACAAATCCATCTTGGAAGAAGTACAGCGAGAATGCGCCTTAAAATCCCTGTAGTTACTCTTTCATCTCGCCTTCCTTGTTCTTGTACTGACTTCCTCTATATTGTGCGTTGCCTTTCCCTTCACCATTATAAACCTGTGTCTTCTATCTAGTTAGTAGTTTTACCTCTCCTCGCCCATCTCTGGTAACCATCAAAGAAGGGCAGTTATTGTCTTTTTTCCCCTATATGTAAATTTGCCACTGACTTGTTTCACTTGGCGTAATATTCCCCAGAGGAACCCTGGTTGCATAGTGGTTATGCTTCGGGCTGTTAACCGTAAGACCAGCAGTTCGAAACCACCAGCAGCTCTGCAGGAAAAAGATAGGACTCTCTACTCCTATAAAGAGTTACAGTCAGTGGTACAGATAGCATATGGAAACACAGGGAATCCAGGATAGATGACTCCTTCAGGACCAGTGGTGAGAGGGGCGAGGCCTGGAGGGTGAAGGGAATGTGGGGTAGAAAGGGGAAACCTACTAC
>NW_022103900.1:10212233-10219620 GCF_000313985.2 Echinops telfairi
ATTATGGATTATGATAAGAATTGCACGAGCCCCCAATAAAATAATTTTTAAAAAAGAGTTACAGTCTAGGAAGCCTACAAAGGTATTTCTAACCTGTCCCATAAGGTTGCTGTGAGTCGGCATTGACTCAACGACAGTGGTTTGGTTTTGGGTTTGAATGTTTCACAAACTCATCCATATTATAAAATGTTTTGCAGATTAGTCATTAGCATTTATTGTTGCATAGTATTCCACCATGTACATGTATCTTAATTTGTTCATCCATTCATTCCAATGGGCACTTAGGTTGTTTGTATAATTGTGAATACTACTTCAAGGAGCATGAGTGTAAGTCTATTTGTGACACAGCTCTTATTTTATTAAGGGACACACCTAGGTGTGGGAATGCAGGATCATATGGTATTTCTATTTAAAGTTTTTAAAGAAAGTGCCATACCATTTTTAATAGCGGTGGTACAGTCCCATAAGCAGTGTGTAAGAGGTCCAATCTCAGCACAACCTTGCCAAGATTTGTTATTTTCTGTTTTTAAAAACTTTTTTATTACTGCTATTATTGTCAAATGAGATGATATCTCATTCTGGTTTTGATTTTTCATCTGTCCAATGAACGTACCACTGACAACTTTTACACACACACACACACACACACACACACATACACACACCTTTCATTTTCTTAAGGAATACACCATCCCTTGTTCTGTTCCAACAACTGCTGCTTGATTATGTCTAGGTTCTGCCCAAGAACAGGTAAGTGTTCTGGAATTTCCATGCTTTTTGAGATTATCCATAGTGTGCTATGATCTGCACAGTTAAATCCTGATCTTTCTGGTATTCTCTGCCGTCATCTCAGAGCCATGTGATGTCAGCAGTGGTATCCCTCAATCCGTATCCTTATCTAACTCCAGTGGGAATATCGGGCAGCTCCCTGTGGATGTGCTGATAACAATCGCTTTTGAATTATCTTCGGCAAAATTTTGCTTGTGTGTGCTATTAATGATATTGCTTATAAACTTCCACATTACCTTGGGTCATCTTTTTTTGGAAGAGACACATATATGATTCTCTTCCAGTCAGTTGACCATGTAGTTGTCTTCCAGATTTCTTGGCATAGAGGAGTAGGTGCCTCAAACACTGCATCCGTTTGTTGAAATATTTCAGACTGTATTTCATCAATTCCCAGAGTCTTGGTTTTTGCCAATGTCTTCAGTGAAGCTTGAACTACTTCCTTCAGTACCCGGGATTCCTGATTAGATGTTACCTTCTGAAATGATTGAGTTTTAACCAGTTGTTTTTGGTACGAGACTGTGTGTATTCTTTCCATCTTCTTTCGGTGCTTCTGGTGTTGTTTGCTATTTTACCTCTAGGGTCCTTTAGTGCATCTGGGGGCTGACATCTTGCCTTCAGTTTGAGAGAGACTGAGTGTTCTTCCTTCCTTTCTGGCTGTCTGGCTCCCAGTCTGGGCACGTGTGGTTGTAATTCTTTGTCTTCTCATACTATCCTTTGAAGTTTTGCGTTCAGTTATTATACTTCATTTCTTCCATTTGCTTACCTTCTCTTCATTCAAGAACATTAATAATCAGTATATGGGCTTACAAAGTATGAATCTAGGAACAGTGATGCCATCCAGCTCAGTTTTTTTTTTTTTAAGGGGGCAGGAGGTGGAGTTTGAGAAGTTTTTGTAAATTAGTCTATTTAGTTCTTCTACCCCAGTTTCGGTGTATCTAGAAATTTTCCCATTGCTTCTGGGCTTTCACATTTGCTGGAGTAAAGCATTCATAGTATTTTGTGGTTATCTGCCAGCATTTCAGTTGGTTTTATTGTAATGTCACCCTTCGGATTGCTTATTGGGGTCACGGGGTTTTCCCCTGCTCTTCTTTTCTCAGTTTGACCCAGTGCATTGTTGATTTTATTCTTTCAAAGGAACAACGTCTGGTCTAGTTGGTTCTATGGCTTTTCTGTTTCATTTATTTCTGTCGTGTTTAAAGCGTGTCTTTTCTGCCGTTGGCAGCTTCTCTAACTGCGCTCCTCCTGTTTGTTTGAGTCTTCGCCTGTCTTCTCCATGGGGTTGTGTGTTTAGTGCTATACACTGATCTCTCGAGACCACTTTTGCGGTGTTGGAAAGATTTGGGTATGTTGTCCTTCTAATTTGACTCTGGGAATTAAAAAACTTCTTTTCTATTACTCAGTGGTTTTAAAGCAAGGTGTTATTCATTTTGCATGTATTTGATGTTTTCCCTCTTGCTTTTTTTATTAATGATTTCTATTTTATAGTGTTGTAACCAGAGAAAATATTTTGTATTTTTTTTGATATTTCGAATTGTATTGACTTAACCTTGTGGCATCAAATGAAGTCTGCTTCTGGAGAATGATCAATATGCATTGGAAAAATATGTATACTTTGTTGCTGCTACATGGGATGTCTGGTACTTGGCATTGAATCACCTGTGTAGTTGTTGAGTTTCTTTCCAGTTCTGCCGTTCACTGGAAGCAGTGTGCTGAAATTTCCCACTATTGTTGCAGAACTGTCTGTTTCTCTGTTTCACTTTGCTGGAGTTCGTCTCATGTGTTTTAGAGCCCTGTTATTGGGTACGTGAATGTTCTGTGGAGTTATGTCCTTCTGGTGGATTAAATCTTTAATCATTAGATCATGTCCATCCCCGTATGGTAGATTTTGCCTTAACATTGCTAAAACTTAACATTGCTATTCCTAATTGTAGTTTAGTTATTTGTTACATATATATTTGAGTTTCATTTAATTTATGTCTTGGTGTCTAAGGTGTGTCCTTTGTAGACAACCCATTTGAAAATATCCACTCTGTACTCTGTGTGTCTCTACTGGTGCATTTAAGCGAGTTACACCATGGTTATTGATATGTATGGGTTTACTGTTATCATTTTGTGTTGACAGTTTCTTGGTTATGTTTCATTTCTTTTTGTTTTGGGGTTTTCTTTATAATGCCGAGTTTGTGTTGTTGAGTAGTGTATGTCTACTACTTTTATACACTCTTTCCTCCCACTTGGCCTTCAGTCTGCTTTTTCAGACCTAATTTTTAATGCTTCTAGTTCTAAATCTATCATCTGTATCTGAATCGATTGTTTTCTTGGGTGTTTGTTGTAAGAGGTTGCTACGAGTTGTCAGACTACACCACCATAATGCCCCCTCCCTTTCTTTTTTCCCCCCTTTCTTTATTGACAGGAAAGTTATTGGTTTGTGGTTTGAGTGTTTGGAGATATAAGCAATAAAAACATTATTGCATCAATTCCTATATTAAAAATATGCCTAAGTTATAAAGGCATCACAGTTAAGTGTGCTGTGGGAATATAGGATTCCAATACACTGTTTTTCTTTTAACAAAAGACAATTTTTTTTTAATGCAGAAAAACTGCTTTTGGATGGAGTTATTCACTTGAGCTCATGAGTGTTCAGCACAAGGCCAGAAACAGGGAGTGGGTTCAGCAACACAGAGCTCTATGTTAAAGAATGCCCTCATTCTACCCTTGCAATTGTTTAGCAGTTTCCCAGGCCTGGGTTTCTAGTTGCAAAATCATTTTACTCTTCGAACTTTGATCCATGGTCACTCAACGTGCAGATTTGCAGATAGAAAGTGTGTTGTCAGTCTGATTTCGGTTTGTTTGTAAGGAAGGCTTTTTGTTTTGTTTTGCTTATAAGTATTTCATGTCCCTCAGCCCCTGGAAGCCCGGTAGATTTTTTCTTAGTGTTGGAGTTTGGACATTTTGTTAAAATATGTCGAACAGTTATCATTTAAAAAAAATTAAATGATTCCTGCTCTAAAGCCTGCAAGCCTTTATTTAACGGCCGGAATAGTATGTGTTCCATTATTTTTTCTCTTCTGTGTTCTTTTTCCGGGCCCCCAGTTTGTTGAGCATTGCAGCAGCCTGGTGGGCTTAAGCAGGTTAAACTCTTGATATTCTGATCCTCGGTTGACTTTTTTTTTTTAATGGAAATTATATCCCCAAGAGGCCTGTGTTGAATAAGTAGTAATTATTCTTTCTTGTTCAGATGCCATGCTCTTTCCTAAGCTTATCTTCTTGATCTAGGCACTTGAGTCTATATATAGATTTCTGGCTTTTAAGGTGATGCCTAGGCTGTTTTTAGCATGAGGATTATTGGAAGACATGACTCTGGTCTTCCTCAAGGTAGCACTCACTCGATTCTGGAGGCTTCTTTGGATACGGTGTGGAGCCCGTGCCACGTGGAATACAGAGACCAGAACAAAGAGAAAGGGCAAATAGATGTGTGGAAAGAGGGGATTTCATGCTGGATGACGGATGGAGTGCTTCTTGGTATTTGTTAAACCGTTGAAGGCTGTGAAAGAAAGCAGTGGGAGGGGACTTTGATGTGCCTCTTTTTATAGAATATTCTCCTGACTTCTTCTGACCAGTAGTCCCCAGATTTATCTTTGCTGACGAACAGCGCTGATCTGGTCACACTCTTATCTTAAACATCTTCTTAGGCTCCCCCGTGCCTACAACATGAACGCAGCTTAATTGTCAAATTGTCAGCAAGCTGCTTCCAGCAAGGCTTTTTCACTGTTCCTGATACATGTCTACAATCTAAGCAGATCCAAACATATTACTCTGTTCCTCAGAGCTAGCCCTTGCTGGTCCCTTTGACTAGTTTCCCCATGTTGTTGTCAGCAGCCACAAGTTGTTCCCGATTCATAGTCACCCCTAGGCAGAAAGGGGTGACGCTCTGCCGTGGCCCTGCACCTTCCTCCTAGACATTGCTGTGGGGCAGCGCAGCGGCAGCCAGCTCCTGGAGAGGCGTCCTCCTTTTACTCTGAGTGCAGAAGTTGATAAAACTCCTTGGCATTTCCTTCTGGCATTAGTGCTTGGGGAGTGCATTTGCACAGTGGTTGCATGGACTCTTCTTCCTCGAAGGTGGATGAATACTGTCTTGTCCCCAACAACATTGTACTTCTGGAGAGATACTGAAATGTTATTTTTGACAGTAAATGGGGATGCTATTATTTTCAGCCTGCCCTTCCGGCATAGTAGACCCCATGATGACTTTAAAATGGCCCATGGGAGTCCCTTCCACCTCACTAATGTCAACTATGGCCAAGTGCCCCATTTCATTTCTTAAAACTTCAAATTTGCCTGTACGACATGTCTGTCTACTAATAGACAGCTTCAGTTGTTTTTGTCCCTCTCATTTTGCGTGTGCCACGTCAACAAATGACGGTCTCCACAGCTTTACTCCATCCTTGACCCTCATGGCATTGGAGAGAACCCCTGCCATCTATACTTTGTGCGCCTTCCAATCTAGGGGCCCGCCTTCTGATGTTGTATTCGACAGTGCTCCATTGCTGTTCGTAACGTTTTCTGTGACTTTTTTTTTTTAAGAAGTGGGATGTCAGATCCCTCTTTCTGAAGCTTTGTTGAAACTTGCTCATCATGGGTGCCCAAACCGATATTTGAAATACTGGGAGCCTAGCTTCCACCATCAGAGCAGCGCATAGCCACCACAGCTCAACAAATTGACACACCAGTGCTAAGAGGCTCCCTGTGAATGACATTCTTCTCTTTCAAAGACCAGCTTCAAGGCTTTACCACGCCCTTCTAGTCTCTGCAATTCCATGTTTCATTTCTCTTTGTGTCCCACAGCACTTGATTCCGTCATTGAGTAGTAAGTAACCCAGGCAGTGTACTAGTTACCCAATGCTGTTGGGGAAAAAAAATTACAATAGAATTAGTGTTTTAAAACAAAGGAAGTTTGTTATTTTACAGTTTGGAGTTCAGGAATCTGAAATCAATTACTGGGATGAAACTGCAGGCTCTTAAGGAATTAATTTTCTTGCCATTCCTTACTTCCTTGGCTTGTGGCCTTGTAGTCCTCTACTTCTGCCATCACATCTCCCTCTCTCCCTCCGTTTTTGTTGTAAGATTGCCTTCTCTAACTCAGGCCCGCCCGCCTTCCTCATAAAGATACCTTTGTGATTGTATTTGCTCAGTCAGTACATGGCAAGATAATCTTCCCATCGGAAGATCCTTAACTTATGCACATCTACAAAGATATGATTAAGTTGCATGTAACACATTCGTAGATTCCAAGGATTAGGACATAACTACCTTTGGGGGATCACTGTTCAACCTTCCACGGGGTCTAAGCACAGATGGACTTAAGGTGAAAGTAGGGGAACTTTACTAATTTAATTGGAAAGAAAGAAGGTAGGGCTTGTGAGAACTACGTGTGGATGGTATGTCTGGTAGTGAAAAAATCATGTATTGAATCCAGGATAGATCAACCCCTCAGGAACAGTAATGGGAGTAACAATACCATGAGAGTAGGAAGAAGGGTGGGGTATAAGAGGGAAGAAGGGGGAACCAATCGCAATGATCAATATATTACCCCCTCAGAGAGTCGAACAACAGAAACGTGGGTGAAGGGAGACAGCAGACAGTGTAAGATATGAAAATAATAATAATTTATCAAAAGCTCATGAGGGTGAGGGATGGGGGAGGGAAAAAGAGGATCTGATACCAAGAGTTCAAGTACAAATAAAATGTTTTGAAAATGATGATGGCAGCATATATACAAATGTGCTTGATACAATTGATATATGGATTGTTATAAGAGCTGTAAGAGCCCCAATATGATTTATTAAAAAAAACCCATAATATATTTTATGGCTGGTGTTTCCTGTAGCCTGATTAAAATGGGGTTCATTTTATTTGTTTGAGGGGAGACGCATAGCTAGAAGAGGCACAGAAGAAAACACCCCTCTAATCACTAAAGGTCGGCTTCATGTAGCTATTAGGTAATGAGCATCAGTCATATGCTAGGGACTCGGTAGGAACTGGGAAGCTTAGATACCCGGTCCTAGGTGTGAGTTTAGAACAGCTTCCTGGGTTAATTTTAATAATATAGTATTAGGCTAAGAATCTGCAGTTATTGTTGTATCCTCAAGAAAGAATAGTCATTCTTTTTGGAGTCTAACCTCTTATCTACCTAAGTCTTATCTAAATCTAACCTCTTATCTACTCATTTTCAGTACCGACTCTATTCTCTGAACGCATGGATATGAGTCACTTGGCTTTAGGGCTTCTTTTCTGCACAATATAGAACAAAAGTTCATGGAATAGTGAAATTCAAATATGGGGTATTTTATGCCATAAATATTAAAAATAGTTATGACTTACACTTGTTGAACTTTTAAAAATGGTTTCTAGGTCTTTGTACTCCACCATAAGATTATTAAACTATCCTTTCATTCTTTTTGTAACATGGTTGTGAATAAGTAAATGATAAGATTTCCGTTTAGTTTTCTAAATATGGACTCTATTCTTGCATATGTACTAGGTAAAGAATCTGCTCTAAATATGGACTCCATTCTTGCATATGTACTAGGTAAAGAATCTG
>NW_022103900.1:10219720-10226536 GCF_000313985.2 Echinops telfairi
TTGCATATGTACTAGGTAAAGAATCTGCTCTAAATATGGACTCCATTCTTGCATATGTACTAGGTAAAGAATCTGCGCTTGGTTGGCTGCTGTGCCTTCAGTACCTTTCTTTAGGCTGTCAGTAACCCAAACACACTGCTGTTCAGTTGACACTGACCCACGTGACTCGGAGTAAAACTTTTCCCTGGGATTTCTGGGGCTCTGAATCTGTGTGGGAGCAGAAAGTCTCAGCTTTTTCCCAGAAAGCGTTGGGTGTGCTTGATCTGCAGTTGTAAGTATCGATGTCACTAGGGCTCCGTTAACTATCTATAGACACGTGGGGCTAAATCACTTGATTCTAGTAGTTTCTCTTTTGCACAGAATGGAGTGAAAATATGCTTTCTGATCCAAGTTGAACATTTGTTTTTCTTTCAGTAGACAAGTTTAACCTTTTAACATTTACCCAGGGAACCTAAAAATTTGATGTTAGCATTGCCTAATTATTTTGCATGCCTTTAAAAAACAGTTTTATTGGCACATAAACCAAATTCAGAAGTTCAGTCACACCAAGAACAGGTATACAGTCATCACCGCAGTCAGGTTTAGAACATTTTCTTTTTTTCTTGTTCTCATTGTTATTAGCTCCTCATTTCCCCCAACCTCTCCTTTCTTCCCCCAAGAGACCATTAATCCAATTACTGTCTCTATGGATGTAACTATCCTGGATTTCATGTACAGTAAAAACATACCAAAGGTGGGGCAGGGGGAGAAACCAAAACACCCAAAACCTGAAATCAACAACAAAGAACTGACAACAATAACAAAGTAAAACAGAAAAACCTCAATCGAAAAGACAGCAGAAATATTAAAAATGGGAACAAATTTAAAATGGTCTTCGTTTTTAACTTAACTGCCTCTTCAGTTATCATTTCCAGTGCACTCGGTATCATAGCCGGATCATTCACAACCCTAGTCTCTGGTCTGAGGGGGTTCACCATTGGCCTACCTGTGTGCATTTCCCCTTCATGTTTTTTATAAATTGAAACAACCTTTAAATGGCTCAAAAGGGAGGTAAAATGATAAGATATTTCATTTTAACCTAACAATATCTGCCAGAATCAACTTTACAATGCTCTCTGTCTGATAACAAGGCTATTCACATCCCTTGACTATGTCAGAGGGGACTCTGCGTGGACCCTGCAAATGGATTTTAGGCTTCCACTGTCATCCACAAGCTTCTGAAAGCCAGGCGTTCAACAGTTAAGTGCTGATACTATTCCCTCCGTCAGATTTGGATTATCTTACCTTCAGCCTTTGGATCACAAAGGTTGGTGTGCTTCTTCCATGTGGACTTGTTGATGCCTTGCTTAGATGGCTGCTTGTTTTAATATCTTTAATATCTCAGACACTATTCTTTCTGATACCCGGACACCATCTGGTTTCTTCCACACACTTTACTATAGCACTAGTATCTTCAGTGATCTCCTCATGAGGGCAGGCATTAAGCATGGCCATGTCATAAGAACTAATTGTTCTTATAGTGCAGCTAGAATTAAGTGTGAGCCCCCAGTCCATTCATAGAGTTATGATTTGTGTATGCCTTTGGTTCACCATAGAGACAGCATTGTCATTTTATGTTAGAGAACATTATCAAACATCTCCCTGAGGTATATGGTAATTCTGTTGATAGTGTCGTTAATTTTGCCAATGGTGTAGAATTTAAAACATTGTCAACAAGAGGGAATTAAAGCAGTATACGCTGGTGATGAACTGTAGTACATGAATTGTTGACTGGTACAGATTAAACTCTTAGGGGACCGTACACTATTGACAATGGGGACTGGTGATAGGACAAAACTTTCAAGAACATTCATGCACAATGGTAGGACCACATGTAACAGATTAACATACGTTATGATGAGGCAGGGAGGGCAGTGAAATGTAGGAAGATGGTAGTCCACCCACCCAAACATTCACTGTATTCTGTTTCTTTTACTTAGAAGAGTTTATAGTTCTGTTATAATTCATAGCAAACTATATGAAAATCCTAAATGCTCTTATTTCTCTAAACATCATCTTTTAATTTGGTCTGAGGAAAAATAAAAATAACATGCCTTTTCTTCTTCTTCCCTTTTCTCCCTCATCTGACATTAGCATTATAAAATAATTTACTTAAAATTCTCCTGAGATTCCTCAATTTTAAATTATACCCTTTGATCCTGCTACCAAAGCTGTCAGCTGCCTATATCACACTTTCCCTCCCTTTCACGTGAATAAAAAAAGATCATTTCTCCTTGTTAAACCTTGTTAATTTTATCATTTCCATTGTTCAGCCTTGTATTACTTGCATTTTACTATAGCAACAGAATTACATACTCAATTGAGGGTTAGCCCCATCATTAGTTTCCCTGTTTATTCCAGGCCCTTTGTCCATGCCCCACCCTCTTTTACATGACTGCTGTTGGTCTTTTAGTAAATGCCTCAAGAAATTCCCATGGGAACAGCATTTCAATACATTCTTTCATGTACAAAATTTGAACCATTGCCTGTTGCCTCTGTAATTTGTGTTTGTGCTAAAATTCTCATTTGTATTTTCTTGCCTAAGGGATTTTGTAGCCGGTTCTCTCTCTAGTGGAGCAAGTGTAAGGCTCTCCTGGTTTTGAAGGCTGCTGTGAAGAAATAAGGCAACAGACAGACCTCCCCCTTCAGCCTTTTCCCCTTTCCCCATAAATGACAAAAATGAGCCCTGGTGGTTAAGCGGTTAAGTGGTTTGAACCCAGTAGCCACTCTTGAGGGTAAAGATGTTTTACTCTAAGGATCTAGAGCTCCGGGAACCCGTGGGGCAGGTCTACTGTGCCTCGCAGGGCCACGATGAGTCAGAATCTTTATGACATTCTTGTTTTAATTCGCACTGCCCATCACTAAAATACATTTTTCTCTGCTGTCCTGGTTTTCTTTAAGATTGTTCAAAGCGCAGTAGCTCGGGTGTGTCTCAGACTTGATTGTGATGATGAATTTCTCTGGGGTGTGCCTTTGCAATAAGTCTTTTATTATAAATGTTTGCTTATAGTCTTTATAGATAAGTAGGCTGATGTAGACATAGATATATTCTTTTATTTCGGTATCCTTCTGTGAGGACTCCACCTATGTATATGCGGCGTTTCTTCACTTTCCTTTTCAGTTTTTTCCTCTTTCTTTTGGTTTAGCAGGGTTTAATACTTCACACAATTGAAGTATTAAATTTAAGTTAAATTGTTTATTTGGTAGTTTCAACCAAAGAGTTGACCTTAGAGCGATGAAATCTCTTGTGCTGTGCCAGCTGCTGTCTCGTCTGCCTTGGAGTTTCTTCTCAGGTGCTTGCTTTTCTGCCTCATGTTCTGAATAAGCAGATAGGACATTTTCCTGAATTAACTATTCCTATTCATTCTTGATTAAATGTGTCATCAGTTCTTAATTCAGTCCTTGATAGTTTTGTTTTTTTTTACAAATGGTCTTCATCTACCATTTTTTCCCCTCTACCCCTTTGCTGCCCTCTCCTCCTCCCGCCCCAACTCGTAGTATGAAGGTAAGTCAAAAAAGTATTGTTACTAAGGTTCTGGCTCATACACACACAGGTGCATGTCAAACATGCTTACACTTCACTATGTTCAGTGATGACTTCTTACAAGTTCTCTCCGGGATGTTTCTCTTATTCTCACTGGGCCGTGTTGATGCCGATGCATAGGGACCTGATAGTACAGTGTAGAACTGCCCCTGTGAGTTTCTGAGATTATAGGAGTAGAAAGCCCCATCTTTCTCCAGCAGAGTGGCTGATGGTTTTGAACTGCTGACCTTGTGGTTAGCAGCCCAATGTGTAACCACTATGCCACCAGAGCTCCTTGATTCTTGTTAGGAATCCTTCCAAAAATGTCTAGCCAGGGGGCTGAGTCAGTTAAATTCAAGGCAGAATGTAATGTTGACCATGTATTTTTTTGAGGGGGTTAGCTCCAAAAGGTTACTTTGAAAGATCATCTTGAAGGACACAGGATGGTCACAAGGACCTGTTATGAAGAAGCTTTAAGAAAATTGAAAGCTGCATTGGTGACGAAAAGCCCAGGCAAGTTGTGACAAGGCCATGTTTCTCTCCCTCTCAGGATGATGTACTTGCTCATTCTTTGAGGGCCACATGGCTGTCCTTAGAGAATCTCATTGGTAAACTTTACCCCGTTTACCCTACAGCCCTCCTTTTTGTGCCCCAAATCAAAGAACAATGAAAAAGAACACAGTGATTTTTTACAGTGATTTGAGCCTCTCAAGAATGCCAAACTGCTGTTTTTGATGTGGTATGAATCAGAGAGCACCGGATCCCTTGGGGGAAGGTTTAGGGAGATAAATGGACCTCTCTGGAAAAATATTCTGAGAAACAATCGCTTCACATTTTGATATTTTTTATTCAAAGTTTTTATGATTCGTTAGCAGCACTTTTTGACTTACTTTTGTCTGTCTCTCCATACAGATGGGTGATGTGTCTTCTTTGATTACTCATAGGCAGTGGGATTTGTTGGACTATAGTTATCGGAAGTTTACTTGGTGGGGCAGGCAAGGACCCCCCCCCAAAAAAAAAAAAAAAAGCTAAAAAGAAGTTCTCTTTTGACTTAGAATTTTACATTTGAACTTTTTGTGTTGAGTTCTTCGAAGCCAGTGTTGATAGACAGTTGTGAGTTTTTTCATGAAATATTTTTTTAATGATATAAAGGTCCTCTTTTTCCTTATTGCCACAGAAGCAGAATGCTCCTTGTACCTATTGATTTTTTTTTATTTCCTTTGGTATCAGTAGGATTTCCTGGGTGACATAATCAGGCACTACTCAACTGTTAGTCAAAAGTTTGTGGGGCCACCCTCACTGGGCACCTCTGAGGATGGGCACTGCAGTCGGGTGTGAAAAGAGCCCCCCTGGAGGACAGTGAGATTCTGTCACACGTGGGGTCACAGCGAGTCACAAGAGACTCGACTATGACTTTTCCTTTATCCTTTGACAGTGACGTGGGTGACGGTTTATAGAGTGAGTTGTTTTCCGTTCACCAATGCATACACGTGATCTGTACCATTGACTCATTGTTGCCATCCCTGCAGTCATACACGTGATCTGTACCATTGACTCATTGTTGCCATCCCTGCAATGTAAGAGCATTCTTCCCACTTCTTCACTAAAATAGGGTGTAGGAGATTGTCTTTGTGGACTGCGTTATTCCAGCTGGCCGCGGTGTCTCCTGAGGCCACGGGACTGTGCTTGTTTTTTTTATAATTTCTTTTCAGTTCTAGTATGATATTAAGGATTTTGTACCTGTGTCCATGAGGACTATCATAGGAGATCTCATAATATTTTTATGACCAGCCTAAGTCTTAAGTGCACAGTGCGTGTTTTTTCCTCTCTGAGCAAGTGTGTAGCATTTTTCTCTTCTCTTTGAAGGCTCACTGTTCCCGTTACATGGCTCACACGGCTCCTTTTTCGTTCATGTCCCCTTCAGTATCTGAGGACCTGTCCTGGTTAAAAGACTCGTGTCTTTCACTTGCACAAGGAACCTTTGCTTTCCTCTCATACTTATTCTATATTCCATTTTTTCTTAGAGCATATTTTATGCATGCTGATCTTTATGGATCGATGAATCATCTACTTTTTCTTATATTTCTATATTTGACTTTTTATTTCCACATGGTAGGTGATAGCTCTCCTTTTTTTCTTCCGTTGCACACTTAATTACTTTTTAACTTTGTCCTTTGCAAAAATAAGATCTTATTTAGCCTACATTTACCTACTAGGTATAATATCCAGAAATGCCCCATGGCTCCATTTACACAGCAGAACCTTTTGCTTTATCAAAGATGCAGTTCCTTGAGTCTGGCTTGACCCCATTTGAGGATGCTAATTAGACGTTTTCAATGAAGCTACTTCAACATTTTTGTGTGATGCAGCTGGGAGGGAGATTTTTGTTCATATTAATATTCTTTCCCATGCTATTTAATTTCTTGATGCTTGATGATCCGTACTTGTCTGTTTTTACCAGTGTGGAAGTACTTGATTAGGTTTCTCCATTTATAGTTTAATTTAAAAATGGGGAAAGCTGCATCTCTTGAGAAGCATGGAACAACATTCATCGATGAAGCTTGCTGTAGATTGCTGCCTTTGCTTTGTTTTTTGGTCTCTTTTGGGGATTCTGGGGTGCCTCAGCTTCTGTAGTCCTCTTCTCTTTACTTAAGGCCAACTGTGATTATTTTAGAGTGTAGTTTAAGGATTTGTATCCCAGGCACAGGAGCACTTTGGGAAGATTGCTAGCCCCCATGCCTCTATTGTACAGTTCTCTCCCAAGAGATATGTTTTTTATTTATAACAAGCTTACAGTTTTTTTCTTGATGTGCTCTCAGCATAATTTCTCAGGATCTGCCCCAACCAATATTTTTCTGGTATGTAAATTCTGGCTGTAATTTCACGTCTTCTTTATCAATTCAATTCCAGGGACTCCCTGTTGTTGGTGTTGGTGTTGTTCAGCGTGATTGTCATTGTTGTTAGGAGATGTTGGTGTTATTTGGTGTCATGGTTGTTGTTAGGAGACATTGGTGTTTGTATTGTTTGGGGTCCTGGTTGTTGTTAGGAGACATTGGTGTTGGTGTTGTTCAGGGTCAGTTGTTGTTAGGAGATGTTGGTGTTGTTCGTGGTCATAGTTGTTGTTTAGGAGACATTGGTGTTGGTGTTGTTCGGGGACATTGTTGTTGTTGTTAGGAGACGTTGGTGTTGGTGTTGTTTGGGGTCATGGTTGTTGTTAGGAGACATTGGTGTTGTTTGGGGTCATGGTTGTTGTT
>NW_022103900.1:10226873-10263638 GCF_000313985.2 Echinops telfairi
GTTGTTTGGGGTCATGGTTGTTGTTAGGAGACGTTGGTGTTGGTGTTGGTCGTGATCATGGTTGTTGTTTAGGAGACGTTGGTGTTGGTGTTGTTCGGGGTCATGGTTGTTGTTAGGAGACGTTGGTGTTGGTGTTGTTTGGGGTCATGGTTGTTGTTAGGAGACATTGGTGTTATTTGGGGTCATGGTTGTTGTTAGGAGACGTTGGTGTTGTTTGGGGTCGTGGTTGTTGTTAGGAGATGTTGGTGTTTGTGTTGTTCGTGGTCATGGTTGTTGTTAGGAGACATTGTTGGTGTTGTTCGGGGACACCCCACACTCAACAAAACAAAGCATCACCTAGCTGTGCGTGGTCCTCACAGTTGTTTTTATGTTTGAGCACATTGTTGCAGCCACTGCCACTCCATCTAGTCAGGCACCTTTGTTTTTGCTACCCTTTGACTTTGCCAAGCCAGATGTCCTTTTCCTGGTCTCTCCTGATACCATGTCCAAAGTTCATGAGACAAAGTCTCACTGTCTTTGTCTCTAAGGAGCATACTGGCTGTACCTCTTCCAAGACGTATCTGATGGTCCTTGTGGTAGTAACTGAAATATTCTTCACCAGCACCATGATTCAAGTGCATCAATTCTTCATTATTATTGCATGTCCAACTTCCACAGGCATCAGGTGATTGAAAATACTAAGGGTAACATCCTTGCTTTTCAGCACTTTAAGGGTTCGTGTGCAGCACATTTACCCAACGTAACACAGCCTTTCATTTCTTGACTGCTGCTTCCTTGAGTATTGATTGTGGACCCATGCAAGATGAACTCCTTGATGACTTCAATTTTTTTCTCCATTTATTATGATGTTACCTGTTGGTCCAACTGTGAGGATTTTTATTTTCTTTACATTGCATTTTAATCCATACTGAGGGTTGCAATCCTTGGTCTTCATCAGCAAGTGCTCAAGTCCACTTCGTTTTCAGCAAGCAGGGTTGTGTCAGCTGTATATCACAAGGTTGTTAGTAAACCTACCTCTAATCCTAATGCCGAGTTCTTCTTCATATAATCTGCCTTCTCTGATGATTCGCTCAGCATAAAGATTGAACAAATATGGTGAGAAGATATAACCATGATGCACCCCTTTCCTGATTTTAAACCATGCAGTATTCCCTTGTACTGTCTCCACAACTGCCTCGTGATCCGTATACAGGTTCCACATGGGTCCCATAAAGTGTACCATAAAGAATTCCCATTCTTTTCAAGGCTGTCTATAATTTGTTAGGATCCACAGAGTCCAATGCCTTTGCGTAGTCCATGAAACACATGTGAGCTTTTTTTCAGGTATCCTCTGCTTTCAGCCAAGATCCATCTGCCATCAGCAATGATATCCCTCGTTCCAAGCCCCCTTTTGAATCAGGACTGAATTTCTGGCAGCTCCCCATCAATGTACTGCTGCAACCATTGTTGGAGCATCTTTAGCTCAACTTTGGTTGCTTGTGATAGTAACATTGTTGTTCTATAATTTGAGCATTCTGTTGGGTCACCTTTCTTTGGAATGGAGGCTACACATATGACCTCTTCCAGTTATTTGGTCAAGTAGCTGCCTTTCAGATCTCTTGGCATGGACCAGTGAGGGTTTCCAGTGCTTTATCAGCTTGGTGAAACACTGTATTTGGTTTTCTGCCAAATGACTCTCTAACTTCTAGATGTCTCATCACAGTAAATAATGAAGTGATTTTAGCCTTCTTAGAAAGGAAATAGGGCGTTCTGGTGGTCGAGTGGATTGCCAGCCCACCGACTGTTCTAAGGGAGCAAGATGACGAGAAAGATGAGGGTTTCTGCTCTTATCAAGATTTAGCGCAGGCGTCCTCAAACTACAGCCCGTGGGCCACATGTGGCCCACCAAGCACATTTATCCGGCCCACTGGGTGTTTTTGCCCTGTTTGTTTTTTTACTTCAAAATAAGATATGTGCAGTGTGCATAGGAATTTGTTCATAGTTTTTTTTTTTAAACTATAGTCCTGCCCTCCAGCGGGTCTGAGGGACAGTGAACTGGCCCCCCGTTTAAAAAGTTTGAGGACCCTGATTTAGAGCCTCAGAATCCATGGGAGTAGTTCTACTTAGTCCTATAGGCTTGTCGTGAATCAAAGTGAACTCAATGGCAGTTTATTTGCTTTTTTCAGCAAGAAAATAGTTTCTTCTTCTCTGCCACTTCCTTCACCTTCTTTTTCTTCTTGGCTTTTTATGGCTTGAGGGGCGGCGTGAGGGAAGTAGCAGCTTGCACTCATTCTGCCTTCTTGACTGGAAAGAAACGTTTTGCGTCTCTAAGGTGGCAATCGTGGTCTGCTCCCTCCCTCCAGTTTTCCAGACCCATTTTATTTGCTACAGGTTTCTTTTACCAACATTATCTTCTGTCCTCAATCCTCTTATCCACATGGGAAACTTGTCTGATATTTCAGGGGAGGGCTAAGCTTTTATTTTCTTTGGTTACAACACTTTATTTATAATTGGCTGAAAATATTGTGGCGATTCTTTCTTTTTTTTATTTTACTATTTTTAATTGGGGGCTCTTAGCACTTTCCATCCATCTATCCATTGTGCCAAACATCTATGTACCTATGTTGTCATCAGCTTTTACAAATCATTTTCTTTCTACTTGAGCCCCTGGCATCAGCTCCTCAGTTCTTGTCCCCTTGATAATTTATAAATTATTCTATTTTTTTATATCTTACACTGACCACTGTCTCATTTCACCACTTTTCTGCCCTCTCATCCTCCTGGGAGTGTGGCCATATATTGATCATTGTGATCGGTTCCCCCTTACTCCGCTCTCCTACTACCCCCACCCTCTGCCCCCAGGCATCCTTACCCGTCTAGTACTGCTGTTCTACTTATTGGTCCTGAGGGGTTTATCTGTTCTGGATTCCCTGTGTTGCGAGCTCGTATCTGTACAAGTGTACATGTTCTTGGTCTAACTGGATTTATAAGATAGAATTGGGGTCATGTTAGTGGGGTGGGGAGAGGAAGCATTAAAGAACTAGAGGAAGTTTGTGTTTTTCGTCTGTGCTACACTGCACCCTGACTGACTCTTCTCCTCCTTGTGGCCCTTCTGACAGGGGTTGTCCAATTGACTACTGATGGTCTTTGGGTCTCCACTCTGCTCTCCCTCTCATTCCCATTGATATCATTTTTGTTTGTTTGTTTGCTTGTTTTGTTTTGGATTTTTGATGCCTGATACCTGATCTCATTGACGCCTCATGATCCCACAGGCTGGAGTGCTTCTTCCATGTGGGCTTTGTTGCTTCTCAGCTAGATGGCTGTTTGTTTATCTTCAATCCTTTAAGATTCCAGATGCTATATCTTTTGATAGCCGGGCATCATCAGGTTTCTCACCCCATTTGCTTATGCACCCATTTTTTTCTTCAGCGATCATCTCAGGGAAGGTGAATATCACAGAGTGCCGTGCTAGTAGAACAAATTGTTCTTGTGTTGAGGGAGTACTTGAGTGGAGGTCCAATGTCTACCTGTTGCCATAATACTTTATAAATAAATCTATGTACATAGACCTAGTCCCCTGTTGTTGTTTTAAAATGTATCTACTTATACATTTTCTTTTTTAAGTGTCTGTCTACTCTGTATCGATTAATTATATTTATCATCACTAGGAAGCCAGCATGAAGGATGGCATGCTTGTTAAAATCAGTGAAAACAGAGGAAGAACTTCAATAAGGTGGATTGACACAGTGGCTGCAACAATAGGCTCCAACATAGCCACAGTTGTGAGGCTAGCACCGGCCTGGGAGATGGTTCACTCTGTTCTACAGTGCCCCAGTGAGCTGGAACTGACTTAAGGGCACATGCTAGCAGCAGCAGCAACAGGAAGACGCCCAGCCACAACAGCAAGGGCTAACAAGTTACAGCCATTCATGATTTGAAAGTCGCATTGTGTTGTTCGAGGTAACATCAGTGAGAAGGCCTTGATGCTGCAGATAGAGAGAATGACGATCAGGGTGGAGGGAGGAAAAGAGAATAGAGGTACAGGCTCATCAATTGCAGATACAGATGTCATATTTAAGAAAAGTGAAGGTTTTAGTAGGAAAAAAATGAACTGGTAAGAGGTACCAAATTTTACATAACATGAGCTAGATCACATATTAATTGATGTAATAAGATATTTTCATAAAATCGTGTTTTAGGATTTTTCTGAAATTCCTGTTTTTTGAACAACACTCAAATTGAGTGTCCAACCTACTGTTGGACTAAGTTCTCACTAAGAGAACTTTGTCAGGCGAAGGATATCTGAATGTTCCTGTGCAGAAGACTGTGTGCTTTTGTTCAGAATAAATCATAAGGCTAACACTTGTTAAGATGAGAAAGGAGGCGTGTCCACTATGTAACCGGAGTGACTTGCCCTTCCACATTGATTGTGTGTGAACATCATGCCTACTGTGTCCAGAGAGCACTCTGCTAGGTATTATGGGAGAAGCAGATGAAATAAGAACCCGAGCCCCACCTTCAAGGATTATATTTTCATTGAACAGAAAACCTAGGCTTATGAAAGGATTTATACGTTTTTCAAAGCAATGTAAATACAGATCATGAGAAATAGAAAAGTTCCAAGTCCTAAAAGAGGACAAAACAAGGATTACATAATTTAGATGGAGAGATTATTTCTTGAAGGAGTGAATTTAACCTGAGTCTTTTGAGAGAGTTGGAATCTGGATAGGCAATGAGCTACCCAAATCCAGCAGTGATACATTCAGGAGCAAGATGAAGAAGAGAGAAAGGGAAGTTTTGTGTAAGGCAGATTGGTTGGATCTAGGAGTGTTAGTGTTGTTTTTTTAAGGTGCCCTTGAGTTGGTGCCTGTGTACAACCGAACAAAGCATTGCTCTGTTCAACGCCATCCGCAGGATCTTTCCAGTGTTTAATGTTGTTGTAGCCCTTGTGTGAGCCTGTCTCAATGTGGACCTTCCTCTCTTTCACTGACCATGTCCTTTATCAAGCATGATGTCCTTCTCCACAGGCACTGCCCCATTCTGATCACATGTCAAAAGTGTGTGAGATGAAATCTTGCCATTCTTACTTTTAAGAACCATCTGATGTTTTTTCCTCCGGGATAGATTTATTCATTGTTCTGGCAGGCCATCGTGTGTGTCTCAGTTAATCTTCTCTGTCTTACCTTTGTAGGGTCTAAATACCCATTGCAGTGGTCCTACGATTGAAGGGTTTATTAAGGAAGTTAATAAGTTGTAATGCCACTGGAAACGGCTCAGGATAGTTGTTCATCAGGATAGGTTACAACGTCTACTACTACATGCCCCAAAGGGCGTACCACTCCACTGGAAGCCTCAGCCTGAAGGTAGTCAGTGCAAGCGCTATAGGTCAGCAAACCCAGCTCCCAGAATTAAGTGTCCTGAGGCACCCCACTACAGTAAGCTTCAGCCTGAACACCCTCAGCTTCACTTCCCCAATATAGTGGCCAGAAGTACCCCGCTCCACAAGTCAGCCTCCTGCACAAAAGCCCCAAGCTTTACTTGCTGTGTGGGTTGGGAAGTCCATTATTTCTGTTCCATACTCTGGCTCCGGCTTCTGTTGCTGCTGCTTCTCTGATGTCCCAGTTGTCTTCTGGATCCAAGAGGCAATGTGCAGGGATCTGTCCTGTTTCTTAGAAGGCTCATTTTATAGACAACAGGATGTCAGTCCTGGGATTCTTGTTCAGTTACTCACAGGTGAATCCTGTCAGTAGCTTCCCCCACCCACTTACCAGTCCCATGCAGAAGAAGGTCCTTTGGTGGGAGTTTGAGACTTTGGATAGAAGAACGACATTAGATCGTTTACAGCCCCATGCACATAGTATATTCACTAGTCTCCGCCATTGCCACAATTCAAATGTATCGGTTCTTCTCTGGCTTTTCTTTGTCATTGTCCAGATTTCGAGTGTCGATGAGGCTACTGAAAATACCACGGTTTGGGGCAGGGTGCACCTTGTTTTAAAAGGTACATGTTTGCTCTTTCACACTTTAGAGTTCTTTTGCAAGATTTACCCAATACAATATATCATTTACTACTGCTTCTGTGGGCGTTGTCGATCTCTCCCTCCCCCGAAGACATCTTTGACAATTTCTTTATTTTCTATGTTTATCATAATGTTCTTTATTGATGACCTACTTGGGAAGATGTTTTTTTCCTTATCTTTTTTTTTTTTTACATTGAAGTGTAATCCACCATGAAGGCTGTAGCCTTCAGGATCGTCCTTAGTAAGTTCTTTAAGTCCTTTTTGCTTGAGCAAAGTTGTGTCGTCAGCGTATTTCAGATTGTTTAATGAGCCTTCTCCCAATCTTGATGTCAAGTTCTTCATATAGTTCGACTGCTAGAATTATTTGCTCAGCATATGGTTTGAGTTAGTATCATGAGAGGATATAACCCTGATGCACTCCTTTCCTCATTTGACCCATGCACTATCCGAGTGGTCTAGCTATAGGCTGTGCAGGAGCATGATGAAGTGGTCTGAATTTCCCATTTTTGCAGAGTTATCCATAGTTTGTTATGATCCATAGAGTCAATTGCCTTTGCATAGTCCATAAAGCACAAGTAAACATCTTTCTAGTATTTTTTTCTGTAAGCCATAATCTATTCAATATCAGCAGTGACTCTCCTGTCCCATGTCCTCTTGTGAATCTGGTTTGACTTTCTGGTACTGTACTCTGTGACTTTCTGGTACTGTACTTCCTATGAATGTACTGGTGCAACTGTCAGCCTTTTCTCCCCTGTATAAAAACCATGAACCAGTGTGATGTTAAGAGATAAATTAAGACATGTTCTTGCATTCTAAATAATACAAAGCACACACACAGAGGAAATAGTGGCAAAGGTTAAATAAACTAGTATATGATAAATGGTAAACCGACATGTATGAAAATGACATATGGTTTACATCTGTAAAACGAGGTTACATAATACATTATAGATTTGTTAGTGTAAAATGCAATAACCCATATAAACTGCCTTAATAGGCAGTTCATATGTATTTATCTTTCTCCGTTTTCCATTTCTAAGGTAATATAGTCGATAAAATTGAGGGATGATTGAAGGATGGAAAACCACGGAAACTTTAGGAAAAAAGTATGAAATCACTTGGGCCTTAAAATAGGGATCAAGATGTGCCAGAAGGAGAGACAGAATGTGTGTTTTGGGGCCGTTCGAAAATCCGCCATGTGAGTGTTTGTAGGCTTTTGTACAAGTCGAATCGGAGCATGGTATAAAAGGTGGACTAACATGATGCCAGCTTTCTCATATTGAGAGCTCTGCTTTGCCACTGGTGAATTTCCCCCCGATTTTGTTCTTCCCTCTCAAACTTGGCTTCCTTGGACAGATTTGGCAGTAGCATTGTAAGTGATGTGGACACAATTGCCTACAATAATGAAACCGACAGGATTTTTTTTAAAGGCATATTTAGGCATTTTTCCCCAGGCAGATCATTCTGAGTGTGCGAGTGTGTGTGCACATGTTACAAAAACAACTACCATGTTAATAAAATATTCAATTTGAAAAAAAAAAAAAAAAAGGTGGACTAGCGGCCTGCAGCTCCTCCCGTGTTTACGGGGCATTTTTCTGCCCAGATCCACCTTCGACATGGCGTTGGCTACTTCCTTATTTACCTGTTGCCATTCACCAGTTACCTTTTTGTAACAGGACCCAGCTGATCAGCTCTGAATTCCTCATAACACAGAGTCCAGTACTCCTAGCAAAGCTGAGAATACCTGTTTATTCAGTGGGTCAATAAAGCAAGCAAACACCGAGGCATATCAGAAAGCAGCGCACTGGGTTCGATGGCCTTGAGGTATCCAGTTAGCCAGCGCCATCATAGAACAGGGGTGGAGTGGTGGAGTGCACCGAGAAGACGCGGCACTGTGTTGCTTTGCCATATGGGATTGATACCGAGGCTGCAGCAAGGGCTCAAACGTGCACACTTGCTGTGAGTCAGACACACCTCAGTGGCCTCTGCCAAGAGCCTTGATGTGTAATCCTCATGAACTTGGTCTAATGCTTTCTGAGTCTGTTCTTGGGTCTGAGGTCAGTTGTGCACCACTGGCTCTTCTGACCTTAGCTTCCTTATCTATTAAATAACGATTGGCTATGTCATCAAAGGGAATCAACTTGATGGCAGCATGTTTCGTTTGGGATCGCCCGAGTCGTTTTTTGTGAGGATCAAGGGAAAACTAACCCAATGCATGGGACATGTTGGGGGCGTTCACACATGCTACCAATAATGATACTGGTAGCTATTTTTGTCAATAATGATTTCCATTGAAATCTGTTTATGTGTATATTTTGAGTAGCAAAATTTCTTGTGCTATCAAACTGTTGAGTACAAACATTAAATAACTACCATTCTATTCTATGGCATTTCATTGTACTTAATGGGTTCAGAGAAAAGTTATATCAAAGTTTCAGTTTTGGAAATAGATAGCTGGTGTCCTTATCTAAGGAGAACGTGTCCTAGGACGAATTTCCCATGTGGGATTTTAAGGAGCATGAATTGGCCTTGGGCTCCTCCAAGCCCTATGCAAACGTGACTTCCTTGATCCCACAAGTGTTCTTGACTCTTGAAGTTTGGCCTCAGTTTTGTGTGTGCGTGTTGTTGGTTTTTTTATTTTCAATTTTCAGCTGAAGAAATTTGGCCTCAAATCACAAGATTAGTGATCAAAAATGCATTTATAATACAAAGAGAAAGGATGGGCTAAAATTGAATTTTGAATCACTGTCTAAAATAACACTTGGCAGGGTTTGCTCAAAAATGAGACTGTGTGCTTCAAGTGCTACTGTCAACCCTTTAGTACGTTCGCTGTTGACTCTCAAAAGTATATGTCAATTTCTTCTTTCAGTCGGCTAGTGTTTTGGTAACAGGGATACAAAATGCCCCATTTTACTTTTCATAATTTTCACAGAAATTACATAAGCTTCAATTTACTAGTGTTTTAAAGATAAGCTCTTTCCCCCTTACGAGGGAAAGATCTGTCAAATACTTTAAGCTTTTGTAGGGCAGGGGTATTGCTCTGTAACAAAAGCGGCCCTGAATTCACCGCTGCTCTGATTGAGGGGATACATTTCTGGGCTTGAAGAGCACTCCTCGCCCAGTGCCGGAAGAAGGTTCCCACTCACATGCCTTCGCGTGTTGAACCACTTCCCAGGCTCCTCAGTGATGGCATCTTTCGGAAGTGGTTCTCCAGGCCTTTGTTTCGTGACTCCACGGGGTGGTTTCAGTTAGCAGTCAGACACAAACTGTCCGTACCACCCGCTGGATTTTTACAAAAGCTCTATAGTGTGAAGCAAAACAACATCTCTCACTTTTCCAGTGTCTTGACTTAAAACCTTGGGGTCTATTTTGAGAAGGTTACTCTGTATCAGTTACCAAGTTCTGCATATGAGTATTCATTTCCCCTAATCCCTTTTCAAAGCAATTCTGTCTTCCTTGAAGCCTGCCCTGACTCCACTCACCCCTAATGCATTGTATCTACTGCCTTGGTGTGTCGATATAGTCACTGAAACAAACAGCAACAACAAGAACCGAGACTGCTGGGTTGACAGTGCTGATGCACAGGGACCCTGTAGGACAGAGGAAAACCAGAGGGTTTGCAAGGCTGCCCCTTTGTGAGAGCACACTGCGCACTCTCTTTCGCCCTAGGAGCAGCTGGTGGGTCAGATTGAACAGATGACCTTTCAGTAAGTAGACAGGTACTTTAATCACTGTGACTTCAGGGTATTAGATTAATGCAGTTAACTCTCCAGTGAGATCTTTTAATTAAAACAGACAAAAATCCCTAATATCCCTATTGTACTATGCACCAGCGAAGATATCTTATTCAACAGTATATTTCTACAGCCCAATACGGTCCTTGGCATGTGGCAGGTACTTTTCCTAGTGATGGGCTGCTTTGGATACGGTAGAGCTGCAAGAAGGATTTTTTGAGATGAGATGTTGCAGGGGCAGGTAATTATTTAATGTGCACCTTCTAGCCAGTCTCTAACTCCCAGGAGATGCCCTTTCCCTGCCTGGGTTTGCTAAGAAGGTGGAGCAAGATACTATTAGGATTCACTTGTGAGTCTTTGTGAACAGAATTCCCTGGAATACCTTCTTGCTGCTTATAAAATGAGCCCTCGGAGCAGCAGCAGGAGGGATCTCGTTCCTAGCAAGAGCCAGGAGTGGAGCATGTCTTGTGGACCCAAGATCCCTGCTCAGTGAAGCTCCTGGATCCAGAAGACGGCTGGATCACCAGAGAGCAGCAGCAGAGCCAGGATCCAGAGCACGGGCCAGGGTGCTGGACTTCCTGCCCCACGGAGTGGAGCGAAGAGCTGAGTGCTTCTGTGATGGAGGCTGACTTGAGAAGGGGCCTCTGGGCACGGGATTGGGAAAGCTGGGCTTGATGACCCACAGAGGTGGAGGTGAGTGCGTTGGGCTGAGGCTTATGGGAGTGGGGTGCCCCTTGATGCAGGGAGCTGGGTTTGCTGGGTGCCTTCCATTTGAGGTTTCCTGCAGCGTGTTCTACCCCTTTGGATGTGTATTAGCAGGCCTGAAAGGACTTTGTGACTGGTTCTGATCAACAGCTGTCCCTGGGTGTTTTTCACAGGGATTCCAACGTAACTTTAAACCCTTTAATGGTGAATATTGTCTGCGAATTCTGAGTAGCCGTTGTACCGAACATTGGAACCCAGAAGAGCTAGCCATTAAGACAACACCGATGTGCCATTTTGGGATATTCGAAACCTAAATGGAGAGGAGAAAAAGGAAGAAGACAAAGACAGATAATGCTCTTGAGTTTATGTGGTTCCCATGGACTTTGTTTTTTGTCGGCCTGCCAAAAAGCGACTCAAGGTTAAACCAGACTTGATTTTTCACTCCACAAATGATACCAACCACCCCACCCCCACCCTGCCCTACAGCTTCTTGATGCCTTGATTTTAAAGGACCAGGATAGACCTGGCTAACTGAGGATCAAATTAAGGTGACTTTTTGTACTAAGTGCATCCCCCACCTCGGACCCTGACTACCATTATGAGGGGATTGTATGTTTGGAAATGCAAAGTCGTGTCTAGTAGACTAGAGTTTGGGATGTCTCTCATTTGCTTGAGGAATATAGGGTCACCGTGCATCTAAAGCACACTCAAATGCCAAGCAGTCAGGGGAACCCTGCAGCTTAGATAAGGAAATAGAAAGCTTGTGTCCAAGCTGCTTCCATTGTGCTGTGCTCCTGCAGCGATCCTGCTGCAATCTAGAAATGACGAGGCGTTTGGAATCTCCTGCTGAACACAGTCATCTCTCGGGGGTCAGTCTCTCAGGGGGTCCCGGTGGAAGAGCTCAAATAGGGTCAGTAGAGGTTGTTAACGTGCCAGGCCAGGAGAGTTCTTGTGAGGGTGACAACTCACATCAGTCTTCCTGTTCAATTCTTGTGTGGTCATTTTTTAGTGCTTCACTCTTTATTTAGACTTGGTTGAAAATTTGCTTGTTCGCAGTACTATTTTTAGTTGATCCTCCTTCCAACCCGCCCAAAAGTACTAGAGTAAGTTTCTTTAGTTATTCTAGGAGGAAAGACAAAGTGGTTATTAAAATGTTGAGCTGCTTCTGCACAGTGATTATTATTTGCGTGCCTTCAGTGAACGGAATACGGGAAATCAGACACATCTGTGCCTTTTAGTTAAAAATCAGCATTTGAAACTTACATTTTATAGTTTAATATTCCCCTGATGCTTAACATTATTACTTAGCCTGATTTTCAGGTAATCTTTAACAGTGCATGACCCAAGGGTAAGGGAAAGTTTTATGATCCCAAAGACCTCGACTGTTTAGGAGACGAGATGCATACTATTAAAATCTTTCTTACAATAAATAACCTAGCACTTTGAGACCAGTTTGGAACTCAAGATTATTTTTTGAGCCTCCTATAATATGTTTAAATTGACCCATTCATCAATTTTATGAGTAGCCTAAGTAAATTTAGTTCATCTACATATTTATGTACTTTAAATAGACTAATGTAAACAGTGCCTTACCTACCATATGCTGAAATGCTGTAGCGAAGGACAGAAGGGACTGTCAACAAAGATGGCATTGAATTGCAGTGTTTTGGAAAAAAAAATCCAGTGTACTAGATGCCTGTTAATCTGGTGCTTTAAATATCATAAACAAAAGTATCAGAATGTGTTTCCAAGGACAAAGGCGGAGTTTTCTAGGCTTCGATTGGCTGCTGCCTTTCCCAGTCCCACGGCCATCCTTAATTGGCTTTGGGTAGATTGGAATCACATAAGCAGGGTGACATTTATTCCTTTCCTACTTGTTTCTTTTCACCGAGCCCTGGGAATTCCCAAAAGTCACCGTAAAAGATTTCTTTCGTTTCGTCCATGATCTACAAGAGGGGCTCATTCTAAGCCAGGCAAGCATGAGTCTGAGTGCGAGAAGAGTTACTCTGCCCGCGATCACGCCCATCGTTCTACAGAAAAGGGTATGTGGCTTTCCTCCCCTCTCCCCACCAACTTTTAAACTTTTCTCCACTCTTCCCCGTACTGTGGGTCTGTTACTCTGGGGAGGTCTTAGTCACGTGTATTGAGAAAGACTGTTAAGTCACTGAGGCTGTCCAGGTAAGGGAGATATTATTTAAATTGAACTAGGGTCGGGGTGGAGGGGAGGGAGAAATGATTGCGTGATAACATCACTGTAGTAAAAAACAGAACAAAATGAAACAAAGCTCCGTGTAAAAGCAGTTTGGTCTCCGATTAAGGTCACTGTGATTTAGGAACTATTATGAAGCCTTTAAAAAATTTCCTCCTTTAACCTTGTATCTGTTTACTTTTTGTTCAATAGGAAACTTGCTAGCCATTGTGTTATATGTATATTTGTTTACTAAGGAATACTTTCTTTGTTTCACTAGAGTTTATAATATTTCCACCTTCATCACTGAATGGGTTTACTTTTCAAATATGTGGCACCAGTTATTATCCTGAAGTTTCTACCCATTTCTATTGAATTTTTACCTGTCTGCTTGAGGAAAAACAAACTTTACATTTAATTCCCCTGTGAAAAGGTGCTCTGTTAATTATTAATACAATCAATATATAGATGAAGATGTTTTAGCTCTTAGTTTTTCATATTGTTTTCATGTCTGACTTGCAGCCTCGCATTTTATAAGGTGATACATTATACCCTTTAATCCTTGTTAAGCAAAACTGGCACACTGAACTTTTCTTGTAAACACACCAAATAAGAACATTGCACGGGACTCCTTAAAGAATGAGCTGTATGTTAGGAAGGAAAGCACCGACCTATGGTTTTGGCAATGAACCAAAAGAATGGCTTTGGTGATATAGAAACAGGAATGTTTATTTCCTGATTTAGCTTTTAATAGTTAACGATTAGTGCATTGCGTTTAATAATGTTTTAACTTTTTTTGAAATGTGATCTAACCATTAAGGCTTTTTAATTTTTTTACAGTGGCAACTTTTATTTTTAGGTTTGAGGCTTTCAATTTATTTTCTTTGGCATATGGAACATTCACACTCTAGAATTTGTTAATTGGCATTGGAAGAACTACAGTGATTTGTTGCCAGCATTTGCTTTTCATCTTTCCTGATACTTTTCTTTTATCTTATAACTTGAGCAAAATATACTGAAATCACTTTGTTTTAAAGTAGAATCTGTATTTTAGAATTAAGATTAGCAGAACATTAATTGTGGTAACATAGGGTCTCTGATTTATTGGGGAGATGAAAAGATGCATTAACATATATAAATTTGTATTCTGTATTTGAATTCATTAGCCAATTAATATCAGGAGTTTAGATAGACCAAGTCACTTTTATCATATATGTTTTTCTTTTTGGATGGGGGCCGGGGGATGGGGGTAACTTGCAGGATGGTGTAGTAGAAAGCATATGGTCTAGACTCTGTTTATTAGCAGTGTGACTTTGGGTAGATCACCTAAACTTTCAGAGAACTTTTTGTTCTCATCTGTGAGATAACACCTGAGAGAATTTTCATTAAATCATCCTTCCAGTGTTTCTTATTCTATGAATCATAAACTATCTTTGGTTTTCAGTTTTTGCAGTAAATGACTAAAACACTTTATCATTTTGAACAGTATATAGAACACTAGAAAAAGATGCTATCATTTTGAACAACTTTGAGCAGCTAGTGAGGGGAAAATTGATATGATGAATAAAACTTGGCTGGAAAATACAGATCTAAGCTGCCAATCGATAACCCCATTGTGATTTCTCTTGGCCTTTTTACTAATAATCCTCTTTAGATTTCTATTCTATAACGATGTAAGTCAAAATTCTCCAAATCCACGTGATTCCTTTAAAACTCATACCCATCTAAGTGCTCACGCAATTTAGTCCCTCACCACTTGCTAGAAGTACTTAGGCTGCTCTTTGCTTCTGACATTTTAATTCCCAGAGGACCCGCTTGTCTATTCAATCTCTGAAAATTTTAATATCTGTATTTCTTAGGAACTGGATACTTTTCCTGACTGAAAAACACCCATCTGCTCTTGTTGCTCTAGGACTGCACATTCTTTTTGTCACGATAAAGAGTAAACGGGAGTATTAGTCCACCGCGTCAATGCTGCATCCTTTTCTCCGGGTGCCATAATTGAAGAGGATCTTACAAAGCACACCAGCATTTTTCAGAGTACTTTGACAGGGGCAGGTTCTGATTTCCCAAGAATGCATGTGCTTTTTTCCCACAAAGTTTGCTCATACTGGACGAGTGACTCGGATCAGCATTTGAAAGGCCAACAACAGGACTCTCCATAGCACTGGGCCCAGAAAGTACCTTTCTCATTCAGTCATGATCTACATGGCCACAAGATTTTCTTCTGAATGGTTGGCAATTTGAATTTTAAATATGGTACTGAACCTGGAGCCCTTTCCAGACTCACCGAATACTTTTTGATCAATGAGTAATTGTGTAGTTTGGTAGACTCTCTGTTCAGTGAATGGGGGGGTGGGGAGGGGGAGGGTGGCAGCAGCAGGGGATGGGATCATCTTTCTTTCTCTAATAGGATCTGACTTTCCTAGTTTCAGGAAGTTTTTTGAGAAGCTTTCATCCTGTCCCTCAGAAACGATTGCACCAAATAGTCTGAATGTGTCTTTTATGTCCCAGCATTTTTCTTAGATAACCACTAGGCTGTTCCCTGCCTCCTCTCCTCCAGATGAGAAGACTGAATCTCTCGGGAATTGAATGACTTATGCAAGGTCACCCAGAAGGTCAATGGCAAAGCTAGAAATAGAATCTAGGTCTTGTGACTTACAGCGTGGTTCTCTTAGGTACATGCTACCTCCTGAAATTAATATGTTAATGAAATTGCCTTATGGTGTGTATAATTGCCATTCAACTTCAAGTCTGGAATTAGTTTAGGCAAATCCTGTCATCTTCCTCTGCATCTCCACCAACTCCCATGTGTTCTAGTGTAGACAGCATTTTATTCAGAAAGCAATTGTAAGCAGCAGGGTAATTTTGTGTGTGTGTGTGTGTGTGTGTGTGTGTGTGTTGTGATGGAAAGAAAATTTATACCCAGGGCTCCAGATTGGCACATGATATCGAAAAACTATTTTAAGGTTCCAGAAATATAGGGGAAGGCTCTCAACCATTATAAAATGTAATGAAAATACAATATGAAATCCACATTCTTTTTATAGAAAAGCTGCACTTTCAGAAGACTTGATATATCCATAGTATGACTCTGGGTAGATATACTTTTGTGATGTCAGATTAACAGTGATTTTTTAAAATTGTTTGCAAGCATTTCTGCATTTTAAAACTCTAGTTATGCAAGATGTTTAAAACTGCATAAAGTCCTAACGAGTCTTCTGCAATTCCGGAGGAAAAGTGAGATCCTGCAAGAGCACTTCATGACATCCTTGGATGAAAGGAGTGAAAACTTGGTGGCATTTTCCAGGAGCTTCTGAAGGCAGTGAGCCTTGGAGGTCTGTGACGTGCAGGCGAGCCGTTGGGAAGCACCTGCCACTCCGGGACAGACCAGAGAGGGGTCCTGTTCCTGGAGGATGTGCCTTGGGACCCCACATGGTGGTTCTGCTCTGCCTGGAGACCATTCTAGTTGCAATCGCCTCCATGGCAGTCGGTTTGGTTTTCTGGTTTTCTTGGATTCAGACTATGCCTTTCTTATGACTCAAATCCTTTTATAAATCTGAAATTCACGAATTTAACACGGAATGGTGCGATTTGTCAGAAGTTTCAGCTCCCCATCCATACATGGGACCTTTCGAAGGTTTGTGAAACAATTCCATTCCCTTTGACCTCCGTTTTCTTTCTGAAGCCCCTCCTGGAGCAGAAACGCGTGTTCACGTGCCCACTTCCCTTCTCAGAGGGAGAGTCATGGCTCTGTGGGTCTTAGAGGTCCCACGAAGGGTGAAAGGATACAGGCCGCCCCGCCGCTGTCTCACGCCCGGACAACCGGCCCAAAGCTCCCAGCAGCCGGCACCCCAGGCCTGAGACGCCCTTGGTTTTCCACACCTTCTTCTTCCAATACTGCTTTCGGGGCCCAACAGCGGGGAACGTGTGCATCTTTGTACTTCTGCTTTCATTCCCAACGGCTCCCTAGTGCGGTGCTTCTCCACCTTTCATACCTGTCCTCATGTGGTGGTGACCCTCCAACCATAACATTACTTTCATTGCTGCTTCATAAGTGTCATTTTGCTACTGTTATGAATCGGGCAACCCCTGTGAAAGGGTTGTTTGACCCCCAAAGGGGCCGCGACCCACAGGTTGAGAACCCCTGGTCTGTTGCCTCAGTCTCCTCTCAAGCTGTGGGACTGTTCTGAAAACGGCTCAGACGTTTGCCATCGCGTGATTAGTATCTGTGGATATGACGTCCACTGTCAGCCAGCAGTTCAGCCACTACTGCCTTGGGGCTTCCATTTCGTTGTTACCTTTCATGATATTTTAAGTCTAGCGGCTACCATCCTCGCGGTCAGCAGTTTGAAACCACCAGTTGGTCGGAGGGAGGAAGACTGGGCTTTTGGCTCCTGTAAAGAGTTGGTCTTAGAAGCTCACAGGGCAGTTCTACCCTGTCCTCCAGGGTCACTGTGAGAGCATCAGCTCCACAGTGGTGAGCTTGTTTGTACAGTGCCCTATCTGGTTTTCTAGGTCTTTCTGACCTTGTCGTTAGACGAAAACAAAACAAAACAAAGCAAAACACCCCCAAAACTTTAGCTACCAAGGGGAGGGGTTTATAATAAAGTGCTTTACAGTTAGAGGTTAAACTATTTGCAGATAAGCTGACATTCAGAACGACAGTGGATCAAACAGGGAAGGGGTTTATTTCCTCTTCACTTTACAGGAAGATTAGGTCCAGAGCCAAGCTCTTTCTTGCCTTTCACTTTATCGTCCTAATGTGGGGCCCTTTTCTCGTGAAGTAGAAGATTTCTGGCATAGAGAATGTGACTGACCACGAGCAGGACAGCCTTTTTGGTCCCATGTTATGCAGCCCCCAGGTTTCTGGGCTTGCATCTCGTTGTCCACAATGGTGTCTCCTGGCTATCAAGAATAGAAGGGAAGCTAGGGGATGTCGCCTTTGGGCCCAGCACACCGCCCTAGGCCTCAGAATCAGAGTTCAGGAAAGAAGCACCAAGGGGTGGCTCTTGGTGGACAACTAGCCCTCCTTCTTTGCTCCAAGTGCCTTGAACATATTCGGCATTCAGTCTGCATCTGGGCCCCTGGATGGATACTTATTATGTTCCTTCCATCCCCAAATCTGGTTGTCCATGTTTGAATATCATAGTGTAGCATGTGCAAGGGGCTAATGAAAGGTGGGGCACATGGGGGGGGGGTGTTCCTGAGCAGAGGCGGGTGATAGAAAAGACCACAGATGGGGGCCTCTTCGGTTTAGATGATGGATTTGCTTGGTGAGAGTAACGTGGACATGAGTATTGTCGGTGTTTACCTGGAGTTCTCCTTTCGCTACACCTTGATTTCTCTCTCGCCCCTTTTAATTTCTGAACAGCTGGCTTAGTTGCCTTCTTCTCTAGCAAGGATTTCACCTGAGTGGCTTCTATATGGTCAGGAAATGGTTTTCTCTTCATGCGTAAAACAGCTCGGAGGCATAGCTGATAGCCTTCCGCTTCCCTATTGCCATGAGGCAGAGGTCAGCCGGCCTCCGCTTTTCATCATTCTTTGCCGCTTCTGACACCAGCTGCCCTTCCCACAGACACTCTCTTTCCATGCTGGGTTAGATCCTTCATGGCAGTGGCCACACAGAGCTCACGCACAATGTCACCGGCAAGAGGAGGGAGGTATTTGGGGACAGTTACCACAAGCCAGAACCAGAAAACATGAAGGGCAGTCATCGGCCCATAGAAACACCTCCCAGTTAGCAGCCACGTCGCAGCCTCCCGCACACATGGTCTCTTGACCTTTGCCTCTGTGTACCCGGAAGCCCACTTGTCATTCTGCCTTAGCATCTCACAGTCTCCCTGCTGCCATCCTTCTGTCTTATGAGTTCTTTGCCTTGGTCTCTGGGCCAGACCGGTTCCTTTGCTCTGGCTCTTAGTCTCCTTGGCACAGTGTTGGTGCCTCTGGTCTTGGCCTCTCCCACTTCAGACGGAGACCTCTCCAATACGCGTTCCTGATGGGCCTGGGATTTCTCTCTCCTCCAGATGGCTCTTAGTCGTAGAGGAATGGCCCTGAGATGTTCCTTTAACAGACCATCCGCCCAAGGAACACGAAGGATGGTTACGCAGTCACATTCCTTAGTCAAAACCAACCAAAATCAAACAAACTCACCGTCTTGCTGACTCGTGGTTGACGCTATAGGAAAGAGTAGCACTGCCTCCGTGGCTGTCTTTACAAGACGAGAAAGCCTCCTCTCTCGCTTGTGGAACAGCTGGTTGTTTTGAACTGCTGACCTTGTGACTTGCAGGCCAGTGCATAGCCGCTAGGTCACCTGGGCTCCTTTCCTTTCCTTTCTAGTAATCTAAAGATAAGGTCCTACCTTAATCCTTTACCAGATAATTTCTTCCAAAATGGGATTATAACCATAGGCACAGAGGCTATTTACACCACAAAAGGGATAATGGCTAGAAGGGCCACATTAAGTAATTAGCACTCTAGCTCAGCGGAGGAGTGAGCATTTAGGAAGTGTGAAGTGGTAGAACTGCTGTTTTGGGACCAGCATTTGAACTCAGCTCTCCAACATGTGTGACTTTGGGCACATTGTTTGAACCTGAGAGTCAGATTCTCAGTCTTGGGGATGAAGATACTTTCTCACCGAACAGTTGTGCGGATTAAGTAGTAGAAATAATTATAATTACTTGATGCATAATACTCAACAAATGTGAATTCCTTTTTTTCTTACCTTTGAAATGGTGTATTTTACTCACTTCATGAAATCTCTCCGCTAGAATGAATTTAGGCGCTGGTGATGCTCTTGGTAAGCCTTGAACTGCTAACTCAGATTTGTAGTTTAAACCTAGCTGTGCTCAAGCAAGAAAGAGGAAGCTGTCTGCTCCCATAATGATGTTCAAATCTTCCGAAAGCCTCTCTCTCAGGTCCCTGAGCCAGAGTCAACATGATGGTAGTGAGTTTAGGAGGAATTTAGATTTTTTTAAAAAAATGTGCTATCATAAGAAGGACCCTGATGGTGGTGTTGAGTCAGCGTTGGATTGCTAACCAAGAGATTGGTGGTTCAAGCCCACCAGCTGTCCCTCTAGAGGAAGATGAGACTGCCTCCTCCCTGCAAGATCCACAGCCTTGGGAGCCCCATGGACAGGCGCTATGAGTTGGAATTTATGTGATGGCAGTGGGTTTACTTTTATGGTTTATCTTACTGAGAGGGTTGACCAAAACTTTCCTTGAGGTGGATAAATCAAACAAGAAGTGGATGCCCAAGATACAGTGCAGCCAGGAGAAGAGACCATAGTCCTTTCACATATGTGTTCCCTTTTTATAACTTTAGGAAGACTATTATTACGCTGCATCAGTCTTTTCATCTGAGAACGTACATTTACACACAAGGAGATAGCTGGTGAGCTAGTTCTGCTTTTCACTATCCTGGGAGTAACAGGGTCTTCTGTGTCCTAGGAAGATATATAAAAAGTGATTGCTACAAAATCATGGAAAGTTTATTAATCAAAAATATCAAACTGTGAAGCTGTTGCTTCTCCACATCCCCCCAGTTAGGTCAAGGCAGGACTGACTGTGCTGTTTCCCTCTCCAACCCTTCCTGAAGCACCATGCGCTCGTCCATGCTCCCTCTGCCCGACATAGTTTGGCCGTTCTCGAGCGACTCCAATCATGCTCCTTTAAAATGCCTTTTGCATCTGGGGAATAAAATTAAGCCCCAAGGGATAAGGTCAGGTTTGTAGGGTGGATGAGATTAATGATCCCAACCACAATTCTCATAGGACCGCCCTTGCTTTACCATCCAGGAATGACTGGGTGCATTGTTGTGATGGAGAGCATTTTTTTTTCTTTTCTTGATATAACTTTTGTGACCGTTTTTTCACCAATTCTATTTTCCATTTTCTTAAGACATATTCCTAATAATCCACTGTGATCATCCTTTGTCTTTCTAGAAAATCTTATCGAGCTCATCTCTTTGAAATTCCCCCCAAAGTTGCCACAACTTTTTGAGCTGAGCTCTCAAAAAGGCATGCACCCACAGCCCCCCTCAACCTAGACTTTCCTGCCTCCCTCCTTCTGTATCACTTCACCTTGCTCTTAGGGTTTACTCAGTTCCTCTAGAGACAGCAGTGGAACAAAACAGCGCCAACATGTTCAATAGTGAATATAATCCATCAGTTTCTGTTTAGTTGATTTTGACTAATGGAAACCCCATGTGCATCAGTGTAGAATCGTGCTCCTTAGAGAAGTGGATTGTATGCAGAAGAATGATTCAGGATTGGGAGAAGGCTTATTAACAATGTGCAATGTGCACATGACTTAACTTTGCTTGCCTGACAGTGAGGAAGACTTGAAGATCAAGGATCGTAGCCTTCAGTAGGATTATAACTCAGTATAAAGAAAGCATAATCTTCATAACTGGAACAATAAGTAGCATCGTGATCAGCAGAGGAAAGTTGGAAGTGGTCAAGGATTTTGTCTTGCTTAGATTCCCAATCCATGCTCATGGAAGCAGCAGTCACGAGATCCAAGGGTGCATTGCACTGGGTCAGTCTGCTGCACGAGCCCTCTTTCAAATGCTGAAAAGCAAGGGTGTAACTTCAAGGACTAAGGTGGGCCCCGACCCAAGCCATGGTATTTGCAATTGTGTAATATGCGTGTAAAAGCTCATCACTGAATAAGGGAGACCTAAGAAGCATGAATGCATTTGAATTATGGTGCTGGTGAAGAATATTGACATTACCATGAACTGCCAAAAGAACAGGCAAACCTGTCTTGGAAGAAGTATGGCCAGAGTGTTCTGATCCTTAGAGGCAAAGATGGCGAGACTTCACCTCACGTACTTTGGACTTGTGGTCAGGAGCGATCAGTCCAACTCCATGAAGATTCCAGGCCTTTCATCTGAGCGTGCCTCTGCGTCCACTAGCACCGCCAAAGGGGCCCCTGCCTTTCAGTTAGCTACTGAGTGTGTGGGGTGCTTTCAGAACCCAAGGATATTCTCTTTAATCATCCCACTAACCTACCGAAGTTAAGCGTATTTTTTAGCGGAGGAAAAATGAGTCTTGGAGAGCTGCATGCTTTCCAAGGGCCTGGGTAATAAAGGACAGAGATTGGATGGGGATCTAGGTCTCTGCCCCATCCAGCAGAGGATCCGGCTGCTCAGGATTGTGCTCCATCATTATGTACAGTCTCAGAAAGGTTTCCTCTCACATGGACTCTGCTGCTCAGGCAAATCCCACCTTTTCTGCTAACCGAACATTTGCCATCCTGGTTAATTTTTCTCTCTAAGTATTCCTTCTTGCCTCAAAGATACAGTGACCAGGCTAGCATGTCAGAGGTGTTCAGAACACAAAAGGACTCTGGAGACCTTAATCATAACTTTTGCTTTCAAAGCTTTATGATAGACATTTTAACTATTGAGTATTTTCACTTTGCCAGCCTTTTGCCCACTGCTTGCCCTGAGAAAACAGATTCCTGACTGAGAAGCTGGATCAGACCCCAGACCCCGTCACTGAGCTGTGACCACCTGGACGGAGCGCCAGAGAACAGGGCCCATGCCTCATAGTATTGTGTAAACGCCAGTGCATGGTCCACGTCTGGCAGCGCAAGCAGATTAAAAATAACCGGGCTGATTAATAGTCTCGGACTCTCGCTGAGGCAGTCTGCACGGCTGGCTCTCTTGGCCGTGTCCCAGTTCCCCAGGCCAAATCTAGAAAATAGGAATCTCCTTTTGGCAGCATTAAAGAGGCAAGGCGTTTTGGTAATTTCAGATATTAAATCCCCAAAAAGGATAAAGATTTTTCCATCCCTGAAGGATATTGGAAATGCTAACTTCTAAGATATTTCAAAAGAAGAAGTCAGACATGGTTTTGGAAAAAAAAAATCCCAAAAAACCGGTGTTGTCAGAAAGTGGTTATAGCCTCCGAATGGGTGGAATATATATATGTATATATAATGCTTCAGTTAAGCTTATTGAAATATCAGGCACATTGTTTCTGTTTTCAGAAGGCAATTTATTTTAGTTCTGTCATGAGTTTAAGATAAAATTTTGACAACACTATTGTTAATTCCACGAATTTCCAGCTTGAGTCCCTAGGAGAAAGAGGAGAGAGAGGGTGGGGAGAGGATGGGTGGTAGGGAGAGAGAGAGGTAGGAGAGGGAAAAAGGAAAGGAGAGGGAGGGAGAGAGAGAGGAAGTGGAGTTGAAGGAGGGAGGGCAAGGAGGGAGAGAGAGAGGTTAAAAAGAACAAACACCCAACACTACTGTATCAGAAACCCTGTGTGGTGGTTTTACTCAGTTCTAGGGGAGTAGTGCTATGAGTCCGAAACCCTGGGCTTTATTAAAGTTTAGAGTGTAGAAACTATTTATCTTAAAAATTAATACTGTGGAATTTTTAATAAGTAAAAACTTTGTTGTAAGCTCATACATGCAGCACATTAAGCAGGAACTCCATGTGGTTAACTGTTAACACAGCGATAATTTTCAAAATACAGTTTCAGCTGAGAAGTAGACTCCCTCTGCTGGTGGTTTCAGTAGATGCATTTTCCACCCCCCTGGCAAATTGTACTAAGACAAAGTTGAAAAACAACAACCATTTTTAGTATTCAGAAAGCTAGATGCTCTAGGGACACACATGCACATTTATGTTCTGATTTTTACCAATAGAATACTTTTAATCTAACATATCATGTGGGCTTCTGAGGATGTAACTCTTTATGAGAGTAGAACACCTCATCTTTTCAATGGTTGGTTTTGAACAGTCCACCTTGTGGTTATCAGCCCAACTTGTAACCACTGTATCACCAGGGCTCCTAATACTCTTTATCCAAGGTGTCACGCAGACGCAGTAGCATAGCGATTAGACGAGTTCCGTGGAAAGGACATAGTATCCGTTGAAATCTATGGCGGACAGCTAGAAAAGCCTGGTCAAGGCAGACCCTCTGGGGTCTTGACCTCACTCTTGCCTGGACAACAAGGGAAGCTCACTAAATGTTTTACAAGGGCCCTTCTATCCCTGATGGCAGTGTTGGCCTGCGAACTACAAGATCAGTAGTTGGAAACCACCAGCCACTCCTGGAGAGAAAGATGAGGCTTTCTACTCCTGCAAAGAGTTCGTCTTGGAATTCACAAGGGGCAGTTCTACCCTCCCCTAGAGGGTCACTCTGAGTTGGCATTGACTTGAAGGCAGTGGAGTTTCTAGTATTTTATGATTCCAATAGTCTTAATTCTGTTTCACTTCCATAGAAATCACACACACATTTTGCACTGAGATAAAATAAATCTTTTAAAAATTTAGCAAAATTACAGAGCATAGATCGGCACACCCTAGAGCTCGACATGTCATAGGAAGGCCAGGGTCTAGAATGTGCTGTTTGGTATGCTGTCAAATGTTTCAAGAATATATACCCAAGTGTTTTACCAAGTCTGAACATAGCCCGTTCCATTGAATCTGAGACACCTGCAGTTAGAAGAAGCATCATTATATGCTTGTTATTAAACAAGAATGTAACATTGATGGTGTTAGTTGGATCCCAGTCTCACAGAAGCTACCTGGAAAAAAAAAAAGACTTTTAGTAATGGATGCAATCATATACTTTACTAAAGTTTTCCAATTGACGCCAGACACGCAGTAGGCTTGCTGTGTCCTTGGCTGTATGTCTCTCTCCCTCCTCCAGGTGTGTACGTGTGCCCTTTCTCCTCTTATCATGTCTTCGTCCATCTCTCTCCCAACTTGTCCGCCTTTCTCACTGTGTAAACCAATGTCTGATGCTTTAGGTTGCACATTCCGTGCGTGATTATTCTGGGAACAAACCAATGCATAAACACTGAAAGGAGATCCTGGGACAACATTGTATCCAACACAAGCATGGCTGGTAGTTTGCTGCCTTACATATGAATAAGCAGGAGAACTTATGAAGGTTTTTGATTGTTGTTTGTTGCTCTTAGATGACTTGGCAAGGACAGGCATCTTAGCAGTCAGAAATTGCCTAAGTTTTAATAACGACGATGCTTCAGAGAACACTCCTTTGATGAAGTCGTTGGAAACATTAGGATTTGTGATGTTGACCCTCTTTTATTACCCATATTGGACTTAGGTCTTGGAATAACACGTGGGGCATGTCACTTACAAATATGGTTTAGGATAATGGTGTTCTTTTTAATGCTCCCCCTTTGCATGATGGGAGCCCTGGTTGGCACTGTTGTTCGAACTGCTACCCACAGACTAGTGGTTCCAACTCCAGGGGTCACCCCTAGAGAGACTGATGTGGCTGTCTGCTCCTGTCAAGATTTGCAGCCCCCAAACCCTATTTAGAGTCGATATGAGTTGGAATTAACTTGCTCACAGTGAATTTGGCTTTGGGGTTTTTTATTGGTCAATTTGGAGCTGACACTTTCTGCCACATAACTGAGCACACTATAAAGGCTTTCTATTTCTCTCTTAGGAAAACCGAACCTGCACTTGAGTTGGAATGAGAGTTTTTGTTTTTCCTACCCTGTAAGGTGAAATGAAGCCCAGGTAGAAGCCATGCTTGAGGCTCTTGGCCTGAGGCAGAGAGGAGAAAAGCTGCAGACTTTTAAATCTGGCCAGACCAGAGCATGTACACAGGCACAGCTCAGAGCTGGAAACACAGGGAATCCGGGACAGATAAACTCCTTGGGACTAATGTTGAGAGTGGCCATAGCAGGAGGGTAAGGGGAAGGTGGGGGGAGAAATGGGGAACCGATCACAAGGATCTACCTACAACCCCCTCCCAGGGGGATGGGTAAGAGACAAGGGGGTCAAGGGAGACATTGGACAGTGCAAGACATGAAAAAATAATACTTTATAATTATCAAAGATTCATGAGGGAGGGAAGGGGGAAAATGAGTAGCTGATACCAAGGGCTCAAATAGAAAGAAAATGCTTTGAAAATGATGATGGCAACATGTGTACAAATGTGCTTGACACCATGAATGGATGGACTGTGATGAGTTGTGTGAACCCCCAATAAAGTGATTTATTAAAAAAAAGAAAAGAGGCAGGCAGAAAGATGTGGGGGGTGGGGTGTCCGGGGAGGAGGCTTCCTGGGCCTTCCTTTACCTGCAGGCAACTCCTCGCCTCTAGATTGGAAACCTCCAGGGGGCCTGATTCTGCAGTGTGTTGATCCAAGCTCTCAGAAGTGACAAGTTTGGGACATCTCCGGTAATGGGTTTACACTGGCCCTCTTTAGCCTGGTAACCATCCAGCCCACTGCCATTGAGTTGATTTAGACTCTTGTAGGGTTTCAGAGACAGAAAATCTTTACAGGGGCAGATAACTTCATCTACTGAATAAAATTTATTAACACATCAGAAAAATCCATCCTTGAATTGTCAATTCATATCCAGAACCCCTGGAAAATCCAGGTCAGGCTCTTTAACTCCGAATCGGCCATCTCTTTCCGCAGGCATGCCCATGCATTGCTTGTGATCCTGGGAGAGCAGGCAAGCGTATGCGCCTTGGAGTTTTAACAGAGGGGTTGTGAGGACAGTCATACTGCGGCCCTAAGGGAAGAGCCACACTGTAAAGATGATGGAATCCCGCGGCAGAAAGAACCCAGGGGACCAGCGCCTTGATGGAGTGGCTCCCCACAGTGCAGCATTACCTGCCCCTGATTTTGAGAGGGCGGGTAAAGAACCCTCCATCCCGTGGATTGGATGCAGCATCAAGAAGTCAGAAGACGTACTGCACTGGTCAGAGGAGCTGCAAACCATCTACTGAAAGTGTCAAAAAGCAAACGTATCCCTGAACTGTGGACTGTGGTCTTTTCCGTCCATGGCTTGGGGAAGCTGGCAATGAGTGAAAGCGATCTTCCTGTGCAGATGGCAACCAGCCTTTGGCATTACGGGGGGAGGGAGCCCCTTCCACAGGTCCCTTGACCCCGGCGCTTCTTACCCTCTTCTCCTAGCGCAGTGCCCGGCGGCTTTGGCAAAAACAAAACAAAACTACACAAAAACAAACTCACTATCTACCCTCGCGTTGAAGCCGACCTGTAGTGACCCTATCGGACAGAGTAGAACTGCTCCCGTGGGTTTCAGAGACCGATCACCGCACAACAAGTAGCCACTAGGCCGTCATGGGTGCTTTGTTTGTTGTTTGTATCTTCTCTGCTCCTTTCTACCTCAGTGTCTTTCCTCATATTTGGCCCACCCACGACTCCTCTCACCTTCCCCCCCACACACACTCTTTTCCTCGAATTTGCTGAGTCCCTGACTTGAAGGGCTCCCAGAGGTCACCCCGACCACTTTATTTCATCCACAGGTTTCATGGAAGTTTGGGGATGCCTTCCCGTGGATTCCTGTATATCTCTTTTCCTCCTCCTGGTTTTCAGACTCTGGGAGGGTCTCTAGCAGCTTGCTGTTTGGGAATCCCTAGCATGGTTTCATGCAGGGCTAGACACGGAAGCTCCATTTTTTGCTAAAAGAATATTTCCGAGGGCCCAGCCTGGCCAGGCACTGACCTCTGGGGAGGCGTGAGACCGACCATCTGGTGCGGTCCCTGCTGTCATACAACATTGGGAGCAATTCGTCATTCGAGTCACAAACGTGGTGGCAGGAGACCAAGAACCTGGCTCAAGAAGTGACAAGGTCACTGCGGGAAAATCAGGGTGTAGCTGACATCTGTAGGAGGTGAAATCAGACGATAAGGGCACAGTGTTTCGTACAAAGGTCCCGTGTCAGGCGAGTGCCCCTTCAAGGAGCAGAATGAATACAGAATGGTTGAAATTGCAGGATAGGAATGGGTTTATAGGGATTAAATTGGAAAAGGAGTCACGGGAGTATGGCATGGACCTGGTCCTGACAATCAATTCCTACAATTCTCATCCTGATGATAAAATGACAAAACTTGATATAGCTTATTAAACACGCAGGGCTAATGTTCGCAGAAAATGTGGTCCGGGAGGTCTCGCTCCATAGAGGCAGCTCAGACTGGCCCTGCCACCCTCTTTCTCTGGACTGCGGACTGGTGACAACGCTCAACGTCATACAGGATCGCACTAAGGAAGCAAGAGCTTTTCTTGAGCCCTTAGGTCTTTTGGAACAAACAGCCTTTGTTTTTAAACTGTCGCACTTTACACATCACGGCTAGATATTTGGAATAAGTAATAATATACGGTTTCTCATGCCCTCTGAAGGGAATACATTGAGTTACTGAATTCAAAATATGTAAGAATGTTCCCACTTATCTTGAGACACTGCATTCCATATTTAGAAGAATATAAAAATCAGGTCCACTCTGACCTTGTTAGGAAAATATTTCACGTGTTTTGGGTACATTGCCTATCTATGATTGAAAAATAATAAAGAAAACTCTGAGACATGGAGATGGCTTTAGAACCATTTTATACTCAGTGTTTGAAGTCTATGGAGGTATGTTTTACCATGGAAATAAACTACGGAAATAAAGGGACTTAATGAGAGCCAATTTTGGTGCGCCTAGGTAATTTCTTTCTCATCACCAAACATACATATATGTCCCACTGCCCTGGAGTCGATGCCTACTCACAGCGATCATTTCTGAGACTGTAACTCTTTACAGGAGCAAAGAGCCTCATATCTTTCTCCCTCGGAGCAGCTGGTGGGTTTGAACGGCTGACCTTGTGATTAGCAGCTCAGTGCTCACTCGACAGTGCCACCAGGGATGTATGTGCATATATGTGTACATGCCTACTTCTGTTTTAAAAAATGTATCTGATAATGGTAAGCTATGGGACTTTAAAAGTGGCAGATTTTCCTAAAAGAAAACTTTAGTATGGAGCATAATCATGCTTCCATGATCTTTTCCCTCTTCCATCTTTTCCCCCGCCCCCCTCTCTCATGTTACTTTATGCTATGCCTCCCCTTTATGCTATGGATTCTTACTCCTTAATCTGGGCTTATTCTGCGTTTGGTTATTTTTGCTCTGTTCAATGTTTCTACTTCTATAGAGGATAACCACTGCAGGCCCCTCGCCGCCTCTTGGCTCTGTGGCATTACCTACAACAACCAGAGGGCAGCCCCTGCGTTCATTCAAAGACTCTAGGACTGATCGGACTCCCACAGGTCTGGGTTCCTCCGCAGCACCGTTCCTTGGAGTTGGGGGTGGGGACGCTGAGTATGTGAGTGAGGGGGAGAAATGGCCCCGATGGGCTACCTGTTTGCCTTGTTCTGTGTCTTCTAAGAACTTTCTAAAATAATTACCTTCGTGAATCTGGATTTTGGATGATTGTAGCAAATAAGTGCCAAGTCGGCTGTGGGGAGAAGGTGAACGGTAGTTGAATTGCTTTGCAAATTCTGTTTTGCTATTATTTATTTGTTTTTGGAAATTGCCTTTGTCTTCTACTAGTTTAGATATTTAGTCCAGGTGCTTACGGGGCCTTGAGCTATTCCTGGGGGTAGGGGCAGGGAAGACCATTTATTGTTTCTTTATATTTTCACTTTGTTGTGTCTACTGCTTCAATATGGGTTATGTAAATTCTGATATCTCTGTTTTCCACAGAGGGAAGTCTGGGATGGTGGTATTAATCTATCAAGTGTGTAAATGTGTTGACTAGGATATCAGTCAAAACAGAGATCTGCCCGACCCACATCTGCAGATACTTGTAGAGGACTACGTCTCTTTATTCATTGCTTCTTAATTGCTAGTTGCCATATGTGCCCAGAGCTGTTTGCAGAGCTGACACTGTTCCAGAGATTAAGGGTGGCCTGATGGTCCTGATTACAGTGCATGGAAAGGTTCTGCCAGGCACAGCCTGTGTGTACCGTGTGGGCCGTCCTTGGGCTTTCTTTCTGTTTGTCCTGCAGGGCTGTTTGTTAAACATTGACCTTGTCTGCCGTGGTGCCCGTCTCTCTTGCTAGTTAAGTTTTAACCCATCGATGAAGCAAAGAGAGCTCCTATTCTTATAAAGAATCCTGCGGGCATGTAATGTCAAATGAATTTATAGACCTGAAATATGAAGCATATTCTTCTTCCCCACTTTTTTCTCTTCTTATTTTATTAAGCAAGATGGGAAGGGAGACCACTTAACAGGCAATATATAATATCCCTCTAGTAAAAATCATGGCTATGTAAACTCCAAATTTCTTTTTGCCTCCTAGTAGGAAGAGGAAAAAAGACATTAATATTTTGCTTTAATGGTTCTTTAAATCACGTCTCATATTTGGCTTTCATATGGTCACACAAGTTTTTACCTTTGTAGCTCAGACTAGCCATGCGGCTTTCTGTGATGATGTCACCCCCTGCTCCTCACCCCTCCCAATAGTGCTGTTTTGTGTTGTAATACTTTTGGTGAGAGGCAAACCCCCCTAGAGAGTTAAGGCTTAGGTCATTTTTTTCCTTTTTCATATTTTAAGGAGAATAAATAGAAATAAAGTGAATCTTCTTAACAAAGGGCACGCTGTAGCCGGGTAAGGTATTTTATAATGACTGCGTAAGTCAAAGAGATGGCAGGGCGTTACTGCCGTGGAACATCAACCTGAATATGATTTCATTGTGCAGATATAAAGGTGTATTTTGGATGACTGTTAGCATTAAAAAGATGATGTTATTGCTTGAATAGAGCTCAAACAAAAGTCCCCACATTGTCTATCAGCAGGTGCTCTTTGTTTGGAAAATGAAAAGGTGTGTCTATTTTAGAGATGTAAGTTGGCCTAACCCCTCTAAACTTGTGCTTCTCCATTTTGGCAAATTATTTCTTTTAAAACTGTAATAACATAATGTGAACAAAATGGTCCTATTTTCCAATTGGGTCCCCCCCCACACACACTCCCCACCCCATTTCCCCAGTTTTGCCTCCCCCTTGAATTTGGTGTAGCTGCCAAACATCTCTGGTGTTTTTTATTTTCTTTGCTTCTTTGAAAAAGAAGACCAAAATCCAAACCCTTTGGCATCAAGACAATTCCAACTTAAGAGTGACACCATAAAATCGAGAAGAGTGGACCCATAGGGGTTCCTGGGCTGTCATTTTGATGGAAGCAGACTGCCACTTCTTCCTCCTGAGAGGGGCCTTTGGCTGGCATCTGAGCAATTAGCCACTAGCATTACTAGGGCCCCAAATAAAAGACCAAGCCAAAAGGTGAAACCCACTATCATCAAGTTAATTTTGACTCATAGCAACCCATTATAGGCTTTCCGAAATGATAAACTGCTATGGGAGCATACAGCCTCTTCTTTTTCCTACGGGGAGACTGGTGGGTTTTGAACCACTGACCCTCTGGGTTAACAGGTCAATGCTTATCCCACGGGGCATATAAGCAAAGTAAGAGGTTCACACCTGTCTTATCCGTGGTGATGGGAGGTTACTGTAAGAAAACAAATAGAGTAGTCGGGAACTCGGACATGTCCAGCAGCTGCAGGTCACTCCTCATCTTAAGTCTTTCTTGGGATAGAGTGTACAGCAAGTCCCAGAACTGGTCCATATGAGGGAGCAGGCCAGAGTGCCAATCTTCCAGCCCTGTAAGGAGTGGTGCTCCTCATGCTGTTTCGGCCAGAACAGCCCCTGCCAATGCTTAGTGCAGTCCGTTGTGACAAGAGAAGCATGGCTTTATGGTGGAAGGTCTGACATGCATTCAAATAAAAGTATGGTTACTTCTTCAAAGAGAGAGAGAGAGTAAAGTTTCACAGCACTTAGAATCCCACCAGTTGTCTCGTGTTGTTGTGAGGTGCCGCCGTCAAGTCAGTTCTCCCTCTTACTGACCTGTGTACAGCACGAGACACTGCCCAGCCCTGCACCATCCTCACAAGTGTTAGGTTCGAGCCCACTTTTTCAGCTACTGTGTCAATCTGTCTCATTGGTAGTCTTCCTCTTTTCCATGACCCTCTACTGCAGCCTTTCCCAGGGACTGGTCTCTCCTGGTAACATGCCCAAAAGACCTGGGGAAAAATCTCACCATTCTTCTTTTTTCAAAAATTTTATTGGGGGCTCGTACAATTCTTATCACAATCCATCCATCCATCCATTGTGTCAAGCACATATGTACATTTGTGGCCCTCATCATTTCAAAACATTTGCCTTCTACTTTAGCCCCTAATATCGGTTGCTCATTTTCCTCCTCCCTCCCCCCACCATTCTTATTTTTAAAGAGCATTCTAGTTCTGCTTTTTCCAAGACAGATTTGTTTGTTCTTCTGGCAGCCCGGGGGACATTCAATATGTTTCGCTAGCACCATCTTTCTGCCTCGATTCTTGGTCTTCTTTTGTCATGATCCAGCGTTCCTGTGCGTATGAGGTGATTGAAAACACCATGTTGTGGGCCAGGTGTACTTGAGTCTTCAAAGGGACATCCTTGTTCCTTCCTCTTCAACACTGGGAAGAGGTCTTGCACAGCAGACTTGTCTAGTGCAATCCATCATTTCGGTTCTTGTCTGCGGCTTCCAGAAGCATTGATTGTGGGTCCAAGTAAAATGACAAGTTCGATCTTTTCTCTGTCTTTCTCAATCTTGCCCATTGGTCCAGTTGTGAGGATTTTGTTTTTGTTTTTACACTCAGTTGCAATCTGTATTGAAGGCTGCAGTCTTTGATTTTTATCAGCAGGTGTTTCAAGTCCACTTTCAGCGAGCAAAGTTGTGTCATCTGCCAGTCACAGATTAAGGAGTCTTCCTTCAATCGGTTGCTGCGTTTTTCTCCCTATAGTCCAGCTTCTCCGATTAGTTCTCAGCATGCCGGTTGAATAAGTATCTTGAAGAGATACAGCCCCGACACACCTCTTTCCTGCTCTTAGACCACGCAGTAGCCTCTTGCTCTAATTTAACGGCTGCCTCTTGGTTCGTGCACACGTTTGGTGGGAACACAATGAAGGGATCTGGAGTTTTCATTCTTTGCAGTGTTATCCATAGTTTGTTGTCTAGTACAGATAAAACATAAAGACATGTACTTTTACAATAGCTTCTCCATTTATGAACGAGAGAAACATTGAGAGGGGAAACAGATCAGGGATCTTGTGAGTCCCATGTATTAACCAAAAAAAAAAGAAATGCAATGAATTTCATAACCTTTTTGCATGACATGACTGCCTCAATGCATTGGAAGCTCAGACCTGCCTGCTAGTGGTATCATTAAATCAGTATTTAACTTGGATTATTTATAGTGAAAGTAATTTTATTTCCCTGAGCATATAGCAATCTTATACTTCATGACAGAAAATATCCTCCCCCCACCAAAGTGCCTCTCATTTTTAATTAGCCAGATTTTGGACAATATTCATGAGCGTGAGCTTGTATCATTAGCATGATCTTTGTGAGTCTGAGCTCCTTCCAAATATTTCTGAGACAAATCAGGTCTTGATCAGAAAGCATTTTAAAATTCAATATTACAAAAGTGTATTGCATGCTACTTTGTTCAAAACACTTTTATAGGCTCGGAAACTTGGCAAAGTTCAATCACCTCAAACCCAGCCACCCTTTCTCTAACTCATTATTAAATATTAGAATTCCTCAGAATTTGGGCCCATAGAGATCCTATCAAGGCTTTCTGTGACCGTAAGCCTTCACAGGAGCAGATAGTTCATATGGTGGGTTTGAGCTGCCAACCTTGCCATTAGAAATTCATTACTCACATGGCAGCACCATGTTCCAGGAGCCTGGGATACCATGTTAAATGGTGAATAGAGATTTACCTTAAAGGGTTACTGATCCAGTTGCGAGAAAAACTTGCAAACAGAAACCTACAAAACCGGGCCTTGAGGTGTCAGGAAGACTTTATGGAGGATGGACTATCCAAACTGGCGCCTACTGGGAATTGGCCAGATGAAGCAGACTGGTAGTTGGAGGGACATTGAAACGTCTTTCCCGTGGAGGATGTTGCAGGCACAGATAAGTGATTGGGTTGCACGTGTGCACCATAATGGTTGGGATCTTAGAGTGGGTTGTGCCACAAGCCTGGTGTGCTGAGAAGTGGACACGCTGTGGCTGGGAACGTCAGAGTTTGAATTTAATTCGGTGGGATCTGACTTCTCTGGTTCTCTTCTTCCTTCACTCTATCTTTCAGGCTTCTACGCTAGTCCCCATCACTCATGGTTACGTTGGAATTCTTCAGGCTTTGCCTCTAGATTCACTTCTCTCTTTGTTCTTCACCTGCATCAGGCTGCCCTGTGGGTTGCTTGCTGTCTAGAAGCGTCATGACTCTTATGTCAGTTCTGAATTGTAATCATCCTTCCCCCAAACTTGCCCTCATCCTTATCGTTTCAGTTTCCTTTGGACGATGCTTCTTGCTTACTGTTCCTGGAGCCTAGAAGCCTCTCAAGCCTGGGAACCTGCCTAGCTCCTTCCTGTCCCAGATCTTTGTACAGGTCCTGTTTCCTCTGCTTGAAGCACTCTTTTCTTAATTCCCTTTACCTCCACCGACTCACTCCTCTCTGAGGCTCACTGATCATTTTCCACCTTCCTGGGTTGCCTCTACTCCCCATTTCGTGATTTAGTAGCATGCTGCACTTCTGGGCTTGACTCTGTAAAACCTGTGTTTTAATACCGCTTTCTTCAGTTGGCTTAAGCTCTCTGTGTTTGTGCCTTGCTTAGACTGAAGCACTTTGCAAAGGGTCTCCCTTACTGGGCACAGTGAGCTGCTTAGGTTATGGTAAGTAACTGTTGAAGAATTTTAGATGCACAGTGACCTGATCAGGTTGGCTAACAACAACGCTCAAGATACTGTGGTGCATGGATTGGAGTGGGCCATGGTGAGAAAGAACAAGGCAGAGAAGTCAACGACTGTTGCCAGTGGGAACGTATAGCCTCACGGGACACATAAGATTAAAAACACAAAGGTTTCCAATGTTCTTGATCCAGTGGCTCAACCAATAGCTCAAGAGCCTGAGAACCATTTTAAAAAATATAATCTCTTGGCCTGATTTACTTCCTATGGGCCCATTTGCCCATCCAATTCTCTCCCACTGCTATCAAGACAATTCCTTCTCATAAAGACCCTCTCTTTATCAGGTTTTCCAAGGCGCTACGTGAGTGTGTGCGTGTGAGTGTGACTGTAGCATCGCATTTTTGTTTTGTCAATAATCATGAAGCAGCTTAGAACTGGGTCACCTGGCCCTTTCTTTTCTGATGTCCTCCCCATTCAAAAGGCTCGTGTCTCCTATTAGCCTGCACTCTCTCTGATCTGCAGTTGGGCTCAGCCCAGTCAAGCCCCAACACAATTATCTTTGTAGTTTCAACCTTCTTCTGGAACATTGGCTTAGTGTGCCACTCTGCCACTCTGCTTCCTGTCCTATCTTCGCTCTCCCCAGGCAGGCAGAGCATGTTTGCCCTTCTTATACGATGTCACTTTGTGGGATTGGTGCTTGCCACACTTCTTACAGAAAGTCCGGTGGGTTTTAGGAGCTTCACCCTATTTATGGGAGCACTACCAGGACGAAAAGAATGCAGGTAGACAGCTCTATTAGTAGACAGCTGTATCTTTCTCCCTTGGAGTGGCTAGTGGGTTTGAACCACTGACCTAGAATGCATCAGCCCAGTGGTTACCGACTGTGTCACCAGGACTCATTTATTTGCCCATCATCCCTCTGTTTGTAAATAGAAGCAGAAGCAGGTCCAGTATCCACGGTCCCAGAATATAATGACTAGAGAGCCCACCTAACAGCCCTGAGTGCACATATGGAGATAGGGTCTGATTGGGCCATATGTGCAACTTGGAAGGAACCTGTCATCATTGTGTTAATGGTTAGCCAACACACATCTTCTATACGGGGCCTGAAGTTGAAGTTTAAGAAAAAGACCTTTTTTTTTTTTTTTTTTAAAAGAGGCTTTATTTATAGGCAGGATCCCTGGTGGCATAGTGGTTAAACGGTCGACTAATGTGGTAGTTACATAATCTGTTGTCACTTTGAGACGTAAGAGTGAAGGGATGGAGTGTAGCCTGTCAATCAGGTCGCAGCTTGATGATCTCCTTTGGAGGTGCTAAGGAGATGGTTGGAGGCAGGACACAGGCTCCCTCCCTGTGAGACATTCCTGTTGACAAGACTCATGGAACTATGCTAAAGCCCTGGACCTGGAGGAACCATGTGGAGACCCACGCCAGTGCGGAGATGCTTCCGTTGCCACTGGGTCCACAAGACTGTCTGCATTTGGTGTGATTGTGTGTTTTTCATGAGTCTGAAGAGGACTTTATAGATTGGTATTGGACATATGGGCTCACACCAGACTGATGGACTTGATCTGAACTGGGCTGGGATGTTTTCTCAATAATCAATTGCTCTTGTATATGAAGCCCATATGACTGTCTATGAATTTACTTCTCCAGGCAACCCACACTAACACAGCAACTGACTGCTCTCTGGCACTAGCTGCTCTGCGGGAGAAAGATGGGGCTTTCTACTCCCATGCCAGTTACAAGCGTGGGAAATGCACAGGAGTAGTTATACCCTGTCTTATAGGGTTGTGAGTCAGCATCAACTCAGTGGCAGTGAGGTAACACTCTACTCTCATGGAGAGTTAGTCTCGGGAGCTCAGAGGGGCAGTTCTACCCTTTCCCTAGGGTCACTGTGAGACAGTGTGTGTGCCATGGCCGTGAGTCGGGTATTTTTCATTTGAAGTATGTGCCACTTTCTGTGCTGTAAATACTTCAACCATGGCTGATTTCACGGTGCCTGCTTTAAAAAGATCAGTTCTTACAAGCCACTTCCAGTGCGCCAGCGTACCACCACTAAGCTAAGGAGGAGCTGCCGGAATTATATCAGCTGATTGAAGAGTAATGAGGGCATGTGGTCTAGAAGGGAATTCAACCAAAATCCCCAAACTCACTGCCATGAGTCAATTCTGACACATAGTGATGCCCTAGAACAAGGTGGCACTGCCTGTAGGACTTCTCAGCTTGTGAATCTGTACAGGAGCTGAAAGCCTTGAAGCAGCTGGTAGATTTGAAGTGCAGGCTTGCAGATGGCAGCCCAGCGCTCCAAAGACGACCAAACTCACTCACACCGAGTCAATGCTGACTCGTGGCGATTGCACAGGACAAGGTAGAACTACTCCTGTGAACTTCCAAGACTGTAACTCCTAACAGGAGTTGAAAGCCCGCATTCTCCCAAGGAGTGATTGATGGTTTCAAACTACTATGCCACCAGGGCTCCCACTATAGCACCAGGGCTCCCACGACAGCACCAGGGTTCCCACGACAGCACCAGGGCTCCCATTACAGCACCAGGGTTCCCAC
>NW_022103900.1:10263756-10268750 GCF_000313985.2 Echinops telfairi
CCACGACAGCACCAGGGCTCCTCTAAGCCAGAAGACTATTAACAGAGGAAGGTGGGTAGTGGCTAGCTTAAAGGTAACAAGTAAGTTTGCACTGTTTTACTGTATATATATTTTGGTGTCCTGATTTTATGTTTTTACAAGTTTTAAAAAAGCTATACCATTATCTTGAACAACATTTTAAAGAACCGTATGATATTTCACTTTGCCAAAATATCATCTTTTACCTTTTTAAAAAGAAATTGTTGGGCATTTAGGTTGATAGCATTATCAATCATGCTTTGCGGGGCATGTGTGTGCAAACGCCACTTTCCACAGTTGTTTGGAAAGGCCAGATTTACTGTGGTAGTTTGCCTAAGTGAGACTACTAGGTCTTTTTATAAATACTTGTTTGATAAGGATGGATACATGCTTTTGAGAAATACTTTTCAATAGGTTCCAAAAGTTTCTTTCACCCTAAATACTGTTAGCAAGCCCCTGTGTCCCATTGCACTGTCTTTAAGAGTAGTCTTTTTAAAAAATCGATTGATAGGATAAAATTGATATATCATTTTAAGTTACAATTATTTAAATTACAACATATGTGGGATATGCTTATGGTTTTGTGGCCGGTGAACTGCACTTATATTGAAGTGTCTGATGTCCCAGCCAGGAGTGTTTGTGTGTGAACCTTATTTTCGTACTCTCATGGGTGTTCTTCAAGGCTGGAAATTCTAGCAATGAGCCTAGTCAAGTTGAGGGAGGGGGGATGTGCTTGCCTGTCAAGTTTCTTTAATTTTGTGTCCATTAGGATTGCTGACCGCTCTGTCCAGTAGATCCATATTCAGTTGCTGGTGGAGGAGGCTTAGCGGCCCCCCGGGGTGTATGGTTCCTCCCAGGGCTGCTCCCCAGGAGGAGGATGGTCTCGCAAGCCCACAGGCCAGTTCTGCCCAGTCTTCGTGGGGTGTTGTCCATGGCAGCGAGTGGAGCGGTGGTGGCACGGAGAGGGGTTCCTACTTGGGCACTTTTCAAGCAGCCACCCAGACTCCTGTTTAGTTGGTTGCTTCCATCTTGTGACTGCCCTGACCTCTAAGTCCTGAGATGGCCCTTCCCGTTGGTGAGAAGATGGCAAAAGGACTTGGAGGGCGATGCTGCAATCCCATGAGCTGGCCCTGGAAGGGCACCCTGGCCCAGTCTTACATTCCAGTCAGCAGGCCACGGCTACTTACAAAGCATAAAAGAAAACAAATTTGGTGAATGTCTAGCCAGGCTCTGCCCAAGCTTTCATACTTGAATGAAGGCATCTTCTCATAAAATCTGATTCAATTACTTATATTACTTGAATGTATCTGGAAATAAATCACTCATGTAACATGGATTATTTACAGTTCTTAAATATGCAATAGAAAATTTGAGATATTGGTAAGAAATTCATTGCTTTATCAAAATGTCTTTCACAGACCAGGTAAACAGAAACAAAAACAAACTCACTGCCATTGAGTCAAAGCTGACTTACAGTGACGCTGTGGGTTTCTGATACTCTACTGTTTACAGGAGTAGAAAGCCCAGCCTTTCTCCCTCGGAGCTGCTGGTGGTTTTGAACTGCCAACAATATGGTTCACAGCCCACTACACCAGACCAGAGAAGTAGAGAATTGATATTGAATGACTACTGGAGAGTTTTTAACTTAGACACTGAGGAAAAGAGCATGGAAGTGTGAGGACAAAGTGACTTGGATATTATAAACAAGTCTTGGAAGGGTAATTTTTGATCCATTGTATAAGATCAGATGTACAAGAACCTATACCAGGACTAATTGGAGTTCAGTTGCGCTGATGAATGTGCTGCTGCTTTGTTAGAATGATATTTCCATAGAATATGATAGCTCTCTTCCCTGTTTCTGTCTACACAGGTAATTAAAGTATACAGTGAAGATGAAACCAGCAGGGCTTTAGAAGTACCCACTGACATAACGGCTCGGGATGTTTGCCAGCTGTTGATCCTGAAGAATCATTACATTGATGACCACAGCTGGACCCTTTTTGAGCACCTGCCTCACTTAGGTCTAGGTAATGGTACATGATCACAGTCTTGCTTAATGGCTTTCCTAGTTGACGGCAGCGGTGCTCAACCTGTCGAATGACCCTTTCACAGGGTCTCTCGACTCATAGCAGTAGCAAAATGACAGTGACGAAGTAGCAACAAAAATAATGTTATGGTTGGGGGGGTCACTGCAACATGAGGAGCTGTCTGAAAGGGTCGTGGCCTGAGGAAGGTGGAGAACCACTGGGCTAGAGTGTGACTCACATGGCACCGAAAAATGGACAACTTCCAGGAAGTTAGTGTGCTTTCAATTTGAAGATTGTTGATATACCTGAAGCTCAGAGTGAAGTTTGTGGAGAAGTAGGCATAGTTTGACAGTATCCATAGACCTTTTTAATCCAGGCGACCCCTGTTGATACTGTGGATGAGCTCACACATGACTGGATAGTTGAGCAAAAAGATTAATACACTGGCTAGCTAAGAAATGTGCCTTCCGAAGGGACTTCGCCTTGGCCGTTGCTGCCTCATTCCCCCTTCCCAAAACCTATTTATTGGGAGTTAATAGAGATATATCATTCCATAATTCAGTATTGTACCATTGCTACTACACTCAGTTTTGAAACATTCTTCTCCTTCCTGAACTCCTTAACATCAGCTCCCTTTTACCACTCTTATCACCACCACTGTATCCCCCTGCGCCCTCCCCCTTTATTCTATTGCTGTCCCTATAGATTCATCAATCTTGGGTTTCATATATTGAACAACAGATAACAAAAATTCGAGAGGGTGACCCCCAATGACATAACACATCTGCGATAAACCTCAGCGAACAAACATCACACAAAAAAGTACAGAAAATGTTGAAAACCAGATCAGGCCTAGGGTGCACCAGGTCTCACCTCTGAGGCAGGAAATGCTTGGAATCTATTTACCTCATTTGCCAACTGTGACGAATGTTTACTCATTATAATTAATCTCCCAGAAGTGCCATGTAATTTAATACTATCTGACATATTCCAAAACTATCCCACATACATGTGCTTTCAGGAATAGTGCTCTTGATTAATATAATATGCAATTATTGTATATTATCCTCTAAAATTTTTCTTTTGGTAGTTAATTTTTTAATTTGTTATAGTCATTATCAATTATCCTCAACAAATTGCTCGAAGTAATAAGAATCTACTCTGTAAATCAAACAGCAGTTTTCTTTGAAACCTTTGGAAAGTATTTGTTACATAATACAAGGGGGTTCCCCCAAACGGAATTGTGCGGGGCAGAGCGGAGCTGTGGTAATACGCATTATTCTCCTGGTAGGCGAGTGGTGTCACCTGGGAAGGTTCTTGCTGGTCACAGTGAATTTTTTGGTAAAAGCAGTTTTGCTCAGATCTTGTTTTTTTGTGATGGCTGATTTAAGAGAACAGCTTGTGGCTGTGAAATTTTGTTTTCCTGCTCGGGAAAAATGCCACAGAAACTGTTGTGATGTTAAACACAAGGACAGCGCTATGGGGAAAGACTCAAGTGTAAGAGGGATTTCTTGTTTCAAGAAAGGTGAAATGTCGATTGATGACAAACCTTGTTCTGGGCATCTGTCAACTTCCTGAACGTACAAAAATGTCGACTCATAGTGCATCTGGACGTCATTCCACCAGATCAGACGGTTAATCAAGCTTTCTTATTGCATAAGTGTACAACAAAAAAGGCCTGATTTGTGGCAGTACAGGGACAGGTGCTTTCAAGACCAGGATCATGCAGGGCCTTCTTGAGAGGACCGCCTATAGAAAAGGCCTGCAGCAATAGAGGAGAGAGAATGTCAGTCAAATAGGAGAGAGTGTTCTAGAGCCGAGCTCTTGAGCCATAAGGCAGCTCTTTGGTGCATGCTTGTGGCTCTGAAGTAAAATTGAAAAATTCCGAAGGATATTATTCAGATCATGCTCGTCTCATTCGTTTGTAAACACAGTTATGGCTCTTGAATAATTTTTAAATGGTTGTGAGGGACAGGATTGGCCCTTCTATCTCAAAAGCTTGCCAGTTTCTGTTCTAGATAGAAGGAGCTACAAGTAAAATTCCCAGGCAGGCCAGAGACCGGCCAGTAGGCTTGTCTTATAGAGGGAAAGAGGCCAGGGCATTCGGAGGGGAGTCATTCATGGGGGAGTGATGGGAAAGGACATCGTTGGAGGACAGGGCCAGATGGTGTGGAGTCTCAGACTCTTGAGTGGACTTAGATTTTACCCTACTCACTGCCAGCTAGCTAATTTCGACTGATAGTGAACCCACTGGGTGGGAGAACTGCTGTAGGAGAAGTTTCAGGCTGTGAATCTTTACTGGATCAGAAAGCCTCCTTTTTCTCCCACAGAGTGGCTGATGGGTTCGTTGTCTGAAAGCATCATGGATTCTACTTCTCTGTGTTCTAATATTCGTTGCACCGGCTCCACAGAACCCACAGCCAAAATTCATGACTTAAAAAAAATCATTTTGTTGGGGGCTCTTACAACTCTCATCATAATCCATTCCTCCATTGTCTCAATCACATTTGTGCATATGTTGCCATCATCATTTTCAAAGCATTTTCTTTCTACTTGAGCCCTCAATATCAGCTTCTTCCTTCCCTCACCCTCCCACATTCATAAGCCCTTGATAAATGATAAATGATTGTTTTCATATCTTGCACCCTCCACCGTCTCCCTTCACCCCCATTTTTGTTGTTCGTCCTCCTCGGCGTGGCGTGGGGATGTGATACGTCAATCATTGTGATTGGTCCCCCCCATCCTCCCCCTGGCTGAAGGGTTGATAAAGGAAGTTAACAGATTTTAATGCCAGTGCGAGGACAGTTGTTTATTAGAACACAGTACAAAGTTCTTTTAGGCCTGCTACCCATATATACTCGTGTATAAGTCAGATTTTCCCCGCACATTTTAATGCAGTTTTTGTGATAAAATTAGGTGCCTTGGCTGATATTCAGGTGGGCTTATACT
>NW_022103900.1:10269457-10271630 GCF_000313985.2 Echinops telfairi
CCCCCAACCATAAACTTATTTTCCTAGCTACTGCATCACTGTCATTTTGCTACTGTTATGAATCGGGTGACCCCTGTGAAAGGGTCGTTCTACCCCTCCAAGGGGTTGCAACCCACAGGTTGATAACCACTGAGTTAGGGACTTTGGCTAGAGAAGCCACATTAAATAATTCATCGCCCCTAAAGTGTGTTTGAACCCATAACCCATTCTGCCTCCAGGGCTCTTGATTCTACCCACAGTGAGGAGGACGGGCAGCTGGGGGGGTTTGAGTGGTTGAATGCTGTGATCTGATTTAGTTTTCAAAGGACCTCGATAGCAAGGTCAGAGTTCACGGAAGGACCTTTTGGGAACCAAGGCAGCTTGTTTTGCTTGTGAGTGGAACCACATGTGACTCCCTGCACGAGGATTTGTCCAGCTCTCACTTGTGCCAGCTGTGTGTGGCCCCTTGTGACCCCCTCACTCCTGGTGTGCCTGTGAGATGCTGAGGTGTTACAGGTATGAACATTCTGGCTTTCAGGACAGGTGGGGTTGAGAATTGTCTTCTGCTGGGCCAGAGTTTACTGTGATGCCCAGGCTCAGCTCCTGACAATTCCACAGAAACAGTCCTGCTGTCAATCAATGCACAACAGTTGTTGCTTGTGGTCCCTGAAAACACTGCCACAAATGACTGCAGTCAGGAGGAAGGCCTGACATTCAGAATGGAACCTGAAAGTCAGCTTTTCGGGTGAAGCTTTCTAACTTGTTAGTGCTTTTCATTTCGAATACATACGTGTACGAGCTCTTATTGATGTTGCAGCTTGTATGCACAAGGTGCCAAGTGAGATGTTTTACATGAGTGTTGATAGATGCGCTGATACTTAGCCTCCCAGCAACCCTGTCAGGTGTGTATCTCCGTTCTACATACAGGAGTACTCAGAACCAAGGGAGGAGCTTGTCCAAAGTCAAGTGGCAGGTGCAGAGCTAGGCTCTGCCAGGTTCGAACGTTCGTGCGTTTCCCCCATGGCGACTGATTGCTCCTCCTGCCAGTAGGTCAGGCAGATGTTCCTGGGATATTGCCATTGGTGTGGCCCCTCTAACGTTCCATTGCTTTTCCTTGTGCATGCGGTAGATACAAAATTACATTCTGAGCCCCTAGGTCATTTTCAGAGCAACCTTCCCCGGGTGGTGTTGGAATTATTGGTATTTTGAACTGATCCCAACCAATTCACTCCAGATGAAACCCTTGGCTGATGATCAGTGTGGGAAATGACTTGATTCTAAATTTAAGAACAACATATACGACAGTATTATATCTGGAACTTTGATTCTCTTCTGATTTCATATTCTCTGTGGTTATGAAGATACACAGCTGAAGATCATCAACAGCATAAACTATAGAAGGCACTTTAAATCCCGGATCTTATGAATCCCTAATTGGATTAATTTGGGGTCATGTTATCGGTTCTAGTTTTATAGGCACTGAATCTAAAACGTCAGTGTATCAATAGACATTTCCGATTCTCTCACGAGGGAGTATACACCTAGTTTTTCAGCCGGCCTGTTCTACTCATAACCACTGGATGTCACTGTCGTTCACCAGATGGACTTCCCTGCTGCTTTCATCAGCGGAAGAAGCAGGTGTGGAGCAGGGGACGTCAGTTTTAAAACATCAGGCACTTGATAGGGATCCACGTTTGCCTTGCTTCTGTTTTGACTCCCAATAGAAGCGGTGGTGTGAAGCAGCGGTGATGAACACAATTCCTTATGCATAGACCTGTAGACTCCTCCGGCAGAGCAATCAACTAGATTTGAATGTCATCGCTAGGGACGGCTGAGGTTTCCCTTGTGAATGCCATTGTGGAATACCTTTAATAAGTTTGTAATGAAACCCTTTCCACGTGTGCAGGTGTGCCCACACCCTCTCTATGACAGAAGCAGCGTGCGGTGTGGAAACAGTTTACAGCCGCCTGTTGAAGCTGTCATGTGCTCTGCCTTTTTATTTTTACCTTTAAAAGAAGTGTGAGGGTTTTCCCTGTTAGCTGGAATGGATTCATAGCTTTACTTTCCTGGCTGTTTCTAACCCACCATCCATCTGCCTTAGGACCACCCTCCTCACCAGCAGGAGGGATTGGGAAGCCTTTAGGGAGAGGGAGGGGTGCTCGGCTCTGTTCTGTACAGAGAACTGTGTGGACCC
>NW_022103900.1:10273146-10297688 GCF_000313985.2 Echinops telfairi
AAGCATAATAATAGTGGAATGTTATAACTCAATCATGGTAGATTTGTAAGATATAATTCTAACCACCACCCCTACTCCCCCATGGACCATGTTTATGAAATTTAACACTGATAATGATAAATTTGTATATATCACAATTAGATATAATGGTGATTGAATGCATGCATATGATATATTACTGAAATGTTGTGGGAAAAACATAAATCCCTACACTCTCACAGACTAAGAGAAAAAGAAAAGACAGAAGGTACTAAAACACAGAGTGGTTTATTCCTGGTTAAAGGATCCCTGGGAGTTGGAATTAACACAATGCCAGTGAGTTTTTGAGAAGTTTAGGGTCGTGGTAATGTCTCCTAGATTACTATGATTTTTTGATTTTCAGTCATTGAAAGGTGACAGTGTGGTATGCCCCAAAGAGACAAAATTTGAAGAACTTTTAAAGAATTCACTTATCTTCGTGGAGCTTCCAGTTAGGCCATTTACTTCTGTGCTGTGCTGCTGTAACCTTCTCCACAACTGCGTTCATGGTGACCATTTCAGGAAAATAATTAAACTGTAACCCTTTGAGGACTCGGACCTCATGCACATACGCATTTTTATGCCCTAACATCTAGAACAAATAAAATTTGAACTGAATTGCGGTAAGTGGTAAGGTATTTGTATCTCACAATTTAAGGGATAAATTATAAGTGTTATAGACATAGAAGACGGGAGAGGCTCAAAAAAGAAGCCACAGGAAGCCCACTATTCCCAGATGGAATTTTACTAAGTTTGTAGCTTAAATGTTACATCGGGCAAGTTAGGATTTATGGAATCTGGTGGTGAGCTCTTCAGGTGATTAACTCATCAGTTTGAAATAATATAATATGCAAACACTTTGTGGGAAAAGTCAAGCTTACTCCGACTACATGTTGGGATTGTAAAGGCCTGGGTTCCAGTGAGGACTGTTTCAATTTGCTGAAGAGTGAACCGCATGGCCTCTGCAGCCATCAAGCTTAAGTGTCAGGATTTTCCCAGTATTGCACCGGGGGAGCTGAATCTGGTGGTGGCAATTTTCCAGGGGCTCCTGCCTGTATTAAGTAGTTTCTTAGGCGAAGGAACCTTTTAGAAATTGAGCCCTGTTTCATTCTTTGCTTCTCTAGTTTTTATTTTGCTTGGTCAGAGGTTGTTCATTTTTATCTGAAAATAAGACCGACACAACGCATGTAGTTTCTACCAAGGACAGAGAAGTACAAGGACCATTTGTCTCCTGGAGTGTACTGTAACAAAGGCATACAAAGAATTGTTTTCTGGGCGAATTAGAGGTAAAAGCCACTTTTGTTTCTTCTCTTATCAAGTGATGAGAAGAGGAGGGCCTCAGATTTCGATTTGAGCTCCGCGTTGTAGTCTCAGTGGATTCAGCGAAGAAATCCCACAGAAGGTCACACAGGTGAACACTTTCCATGCTTGGAGGATTGAGGTTTTTAAAAAGGCTTTGAAGTTAAATCAACAGTTTTAGAAGAAGCTCCTTCCTTTACCCTTCCCCTTCTTCCTCTTCTTTTCATGGAAAAAACTTCCGGAAATTAGAGTGAGACATTGTTATCATTATGTGGAAACATTTCATTCTATTGCCAGAAGACCTCAGGGAGCATATCAAAAGCAAAAATAAAACCTTAAGCAATATGAAATTCTTGTTTTTGTTTTAAAATATAGCTTTCTCCCCCCCCCCTTTTAATGCTGCTTTTGATGTCCTTTTTTCTCTCTCTCTTGCTCTTTTTGGACAGACGGCTTTGAAATGATTTGAGAGGGCTTCCTTCCTTTTATTTTTTTCTCTTAACCCACAGATGAGCGGTGTTGGACACTTATAAATCAGCTCTAGTGCCTGAAAAATGTTTCCAGAATATTGCTGTTGTTGATTTTTAAAATAGACAAGAATTAGTAAAGTTTCAATAATATAATGTAGTTTAGATGAATGCCTCAATTTACTTATATAAGGTCTTCAAAATAATCATAATGAATTTTAAGTAATCATAATGAATTTATGTGAAACTGCCTCAGATCATTTCTCAAAAGGTAAACTCCATGGGCCCCTAGGTCTAGAAGGAATATGTTTGCGTTTTCTATTTTAATTCGATGTTGAAAGTTACTTAGGAGGATCATTTATTAGTTAAAATCTGTTTGGCTTGCTTATACATTTGGGCTGCTAACTGCAGGGACAGCAGTTCGAAACCACTAACCACTCCTCTGGAGAAAGATGAGGCTGTTTACTCCCGTGGTTACAGGAAACCCGCAAGGACAGATCTACCCTGTCTTACAGGGCCACTAATTCAGAACCGACTCAATGCTAGAGGAGCCAGAAAAAGCTTATTGGGAGTCAATAGGATCTAGTGTTTAATTCTCACCCCCTCCCCCAATTTTCTCACATCTTAGTGTTTTTCATGGTTGGGCCTGTACGAGAAAAAGTTGCATCCCAGGAATACTTCACCTACCTTGAAGCATTTTTCTTTTCCTCTCCAAGTAGTTCATCTGGGCAGCTTGTGTCTTGATGCTTAACTTTCTCCCTGCGAAGGTCTGAATTTAGTTAGATAACTGCAATGAAAAAAATTTAACACCAATAATCTGCAAGATGTTATTACCACATGTTTTTCATAAGCAACACTCCCACATTTATAATGTGCCTGTCTGTATCATGTGTGGCAGAGCATTATTAATAGTGTTGAGGGGCTGTGCATTTGGCAAAAATATACAGCGTATGCTATTTGTGTGAAAATACAATGGTAGTTGACAATTATTCTTCTCAGGGTAATTCAGGCTACTTTAGCATCATCTCTTACTGAAGCTTTGTGGAAGAATGATATATGACAGTACATCCAAATTGGGCTGATGTGTCCCTTTAAAATGACATTGAATATAATGTTATTTTGAGGGGAAGAACGATTCTATAATAGAGAAGTTCACGTGCGATCACCAGGCCAGCACGCGAGGAGAAGAGCGCGCAGCAGCATTGGATCTCCCAGGATTTCATTTCTCTGCTTCTTGTACGCGGTAGCTGACTGTGGAGTCGGAATCTGAAGTATGCCTTTCACTTCCTCCCTTCCTCTCTACAGTTGTTCCTCTGTTTGCAGGAGTTTTTCTCCTTCACATTACCAGAACATCTTTCTGACGATTGTTTTCATCGTTTAAACATTACTCGGTATTATCATTCTGCAAACTTTGCAGTACATATGCCACCTTTTATTTGCAGGTAGTCGGTAAAACTCCTTACTTGACCGCTGCTTTTCTGGTAACTACACGCCTTAAGCCATTACATGAATGACACTCATTTGCCTTTTCTCATGCAGTTATCACAGCTGTTCACATGCACCTTAGTTTTCACACCCTTAATTTTTTTTCCTTTTTGTTTCATACAATTCAGTTTCAAATGATTTACATTATTTGCAAAAGAGGGTACAGTTGATTTAATTGTAGGTATTTTCCTTTATACCATTTTGTTTCATTCAAACTTCGGTGGTTCATTTTTAATTGAAAATATTTATTGCATACATTTCAAAAATAAAAGGGTTTGAGGCAACTGAAACGTGAAACATATGTGGATCGGAGACAATAGGTTTTATATGATACAGAAATTAATGAGCAGGAAATAAATATGTCCACCAGAGAGGGCGGGACTAACCTGCTGATGGGAACTGCAGTGACAGCCGAGTGATGCTGTGTTGTCCAGTGGAAGGTACACGGGCCTGAGGGTGGACATGTGACTGTCCTTCCCATGCTGGGCAACTCTTGTTGTTAGGTACTGTTGAGTTGATTCCAACTCGTAGTCACCCAGTGTACAAGAGTGCAGAAGGCAGCTTGGTCCTGCACCATGCTCACAATAGTAGGGATGTTAGAGCCCATTGTGGAAGTCATTGTGTCCACTACATTGACAGTCTTCCTTTTTTTATTTAACTGACAGAGTTTCACCATTCTTTCTTCTAAGCAGTGCTCTGGCTGTACTTTTCCCAAGAGATACACTTTTCCCAAGAGATACCCAAGTGATCTTACACTCTGTGATGTATTAAATGTTTTTGCTGATGCTGTCGTGCAAAAGCTTCAATTCTTCAGTGTCTATACTCATTGTCTTGCTTTCATATGTCTATGAGGCCATTGAAAATGGTAAGTCAGACACATTTTCCAAGTGACATATTTCCTCTTTAGCACTTTAAAGAGGTCTTTTGCAGTAGATTTGCCCAATGAAATATACCATTTAATTTATTGACTGCTGCTTCTGTGGGTGTTGATTGACAATCCAATTAAATGTAATCCTTGAAAACGAAAATATTTTCTTCATTTTTCATGATGCTGTTTGCAAGCATTTGTTTTTCTTTATGTCACCAGGTCAGCCATTCTGAACCTCACTCTTATTATCTGTAAGATAACTATTATGTTTATTTCCTATTCTTGCTGCAACAAGCTACCACAGACTTGGTCGCTTAAAGCCATACATACATTTATTCACTCGATTATGGAGGCTGGATGTCCGAAATCATTTTCTCTGGGCAGAAGGAATTAGGGGAGAATATGTCCCTTGCTGCTCTGTCTCCTGGTGGCTTCTAGCTTTCCTGGACCCATGGCTGCATCACTTTAATATCTACCTTTGTGGTCACATTGCCTTCTCCTATCTGTGTTAAATCGGACACTTGTGATTCCGTTTATGGCCCCCGGGGAAGATTCAGGAGCTTCTCAAATGCCTTAACTTAATCATATGTGTAAAGTCTGTGCCCAGTAAGGCAGCCTTTACAGTTTCCACAAACAGGGACCTGCTTGCTGCCTTTGGGGAGCATAATTCAACTATGAACAGATATTTAAGAATTAAACACAGTAATGGAAAGGCATGCAGAAATGTAACTTCCTTTGTTTCTATAACTTTATTTTTATCACTTCTGACTCTTGGTGCCTTGCCTGCTTAGCAGCAAACTCTTGAGCCTTCCATTATATATTTGTTTTCTGGATTCTCAGTCTCATTGGGGGCACATAAGTAGTTCAGCTTCTGTGAGTTCAGATTTTAAATGTTCCAGAACAATTGAAGGTCCAGACTCACCCCTCCCTTCATTCTCCCCAAACTTTGGTCAGTCATGTGAGTCTCGAGGGATATTCCCACAAATCTTTTATTTTATTTTCTAAATCTTTCTATTGGGGGCTCGTACAACTCTTATCACAATCCATGCATGCATCCATTGTGTGAAGCACATTTGTACATTTGTTGCCATCATCATTCTCAAAACATTTCCTTTCTACTTGAGCCCTTGGTATCAGCTCCTCGTTTTCCCCCTCCCTCACCCTCCTTCCTTCCCTCCCTCACCAACCGTTGACGATTTCTAAATTCTTATTATTTTGTTATGTTTTACACTTTCCGATGTGTCCCTTCACCCACTTTTCTGTTGTCCGTCCCCCAGGGAGGGGGTTATATGTAGATCCTTGTGATCTGTTCCCCCTTCCTCCCCGCACCTTCCATCTTCCCTTACCCTCCTGGTATCTCTACTCTCATTATTGGTCCTGAGGGGTTTATCTGTCCTAGATTCCCTGTGTTTCCAGCTCTGATCTATACCAGTGTACATCCTCTGGTCTAACCGGATTTGTAAGGTAGAATTGGGATCATGATAGGGGTGGGGAGGAAGCATTAAAGAACTAGAGGAAAGTTGTATGTTTCATCAGTGCTATATTGCACCCTGACTGGCTCGTCTCCTCCCTGAGACCCTTCTGTCAGGGGATGTCCAGTTCCCTACAGATGGGTCTTGAGTCTTCACTCCGCACTCCCCCTCATTCACAATGATTTGAATTTTTGTTCTTTGATGCCTATTCACGCAATTCTTGATCAAACTCCTTTCGTCATATTGTGGAGGAAACTCATACTACTCTGTAAGCTAATGGCCTGTATTCTGTAGTATGTATTGCAAAAACCCTTCTGTTCACGGTCCCCTCCTCATCCTTCCATGTTCTTTCAGAAATGAAGTACTGCAGCTGGTATGGGTTCATCTGCTGAAGGTTATACTCAATGATTGCTTCTCCACCATGTAGGGTACAGGCTTCGATGGGAAATCAGAACTCTCCGAAGGCCACACTCTGATTTAAGCTATACATTCCTGCTTGAATTCACCCATTTTTGTTTTGGTTTTTTTCATCATCTCTCCATTCCAAAGGAGTTCTAGATCTGGACATGGACAAGGTGTTAGGCCCTTGGAAACGATATCATCCATGAACTACCTAACGCCTTCTCAATCTCCACTCTAATCTCCCTCCTGTCCCTTAACAATATCTCCTTTCCTGGCCTGTGGGGTGTGGCTCCCTGTCTCAGGCAATGGAGGATGGACCAGCCCTGAGTCAGCTCTAGCGATTGCATCTGACAACAATTCATAAAATCAACCGTGTTCCTCACAAGCCAAGCATATGCCTCTCTGTCACTCTCTTTCTCTCTCTATTATGTATCTTGTGGGCAATCACATGTTTGCTCTTAGTGGTAGAGGAGAGGAAATGTGCACAAAGACACACACATTGGCAAAATACCTTGCGCCTTTGTTAATATTGTGAATTTCCCCTCTAGAATAATTGTAAAGGATATAGATTTATTGTATAGGACATGTGTACCTGTGTCTCAGAGACTTCAGAAAACCACTGGGAGAAGGAGGCAGCAGGAAGGATACACAGGTGGGTAGTGATGCACATTTCCCAGTCAGCATCTTTGTGATCACTGGATCTCCTCCCATCTCATGCCTCTTTCAGACTTCCAGCCTCATCAATGGGAACGGAAGCCCTCCAAGTACTTAGGCCAAGAACTTTGTTGTCTTCTGTGGTTCTTTCCTGGGTTTTAGTCCATATCCATTTTATTAGCAAATCCTGATTTGGCTCTGCCTTAAAAGTATTTCCAAAATCTGTTTATATCTTTTCATGTCAATTGCTACTATTCCAGACCAAGCCTCATTACTTCTCCCTTGGCTAATTGCATTAGCCCATTAAGCTGGCCTCCCTACTTTTATTCTGGCCTTTGAAAATTGCATCTGCATTCAACAGCCAGTGTTATTAAATAAAAAGATAAGTCACTTCGTGTCACTCTGCATAAAATGACTTCTCAACAACCTTAGAAGAGAAGCCAAAGTTCTTGCTCTGAGCTTTACATATGAATCAGTGAGAAAAATAATCAAGAGAGAGGCCTTATAAAAGAGGGCTTCAAAAAGTTCTTGGAAAAATGGAATTAAAAGATAATGGATTTTTTACCCCATGAGCTTTTCAAAGCACCTTCATATAATCCCGCAGCTCATTTTCAGTACTTCTCTAACCTCTTCTGGTCTACCAGTGCTCTGTTTTGCTCATTCAGCTTCAACCACATTGATGTTCTTGCTGTACTTCAAACATGCTAGGTTGGATCTTATCTAGTATCACCTTTGTTCTTGACCTTCCTCTTGGTAGCTACTTGGCTCAGGCCTTCTTCTCCTTTGAGTTTTTGTTAAAACATTACTTTCTCAATGAGGCCTTCCCTAGCAGGCTATTGAAAATAGATTGATTTCCCTTTGCTCTCAGCACACCCTCTCTCTTCCCTGCTACCCCCACCCCATAGTGTTTCTTGCACCTTTTAAGGTTTACCTTTTGTTTTCTCCTAACCTGGATGCCAGCTCCGTGAAGGTAGTGCATTTCGATTCTCCTGTCTACTAAAACGTCAGACTTCCAGCCTCATCAATGGGAACGGAAGCCGTCCGAGTACTTAGGCCAAGAACATTGTTGTCTTCTGTGGTTCTTTCCTTGGTTGTAGTCTTTCCTTGTTCTAGCCCTTCGGTGAATGTTACCAATTCCTGAGTGACACAGATAGTTCAGTGCTTAACTACTTACCAAAAGGTTGATGGTTTGAATCCACCCAGAAGTGCCTTAGAAGATAGGTCTTGGTGAAAGGCCATCCCCTTGAAAACCCAGTAGAGCTGCTACGTTCTGCCGCATGGGTTACCAGAGTTAGAATTCAGTCAACGATCACTGATAACAACAAACATTACAGGCCTTCAGTGGGGGTGTTCAATGGGTGGATGAATGAAATGGTATCTGTCAGACTGTAAGTTTGCATTTAACCCATGGTAAGTAAGAAGTAGATGCGCTTTCTTTAAGCTGAGTGACTAGCTTTCTTTTAGCTGTGCCATGACCATCCAGGTTGGGTTGAAAGAATAAGAAACCTGATGCTAGAAGATTGGTTGCTGGTGTGTGAGGTAATGGCCTGCATTGGGTGGAGGCAGTGGGCTAGAGGGCTATTGGTTATGGGAGAGACACTGAGAGGAGACAGATCAGGAGTGGAGGCAGAGACAGAGGCCCAAGTGAGTTTCAGTTCGACCTTTACTGGAGAAGTGACAAACAGGACACTAACAGTCACACACAGAGGGACTTTTAGAAAGAAAGGGAATTTAGAAGGAGAAAGAAAGCAGCACTTGAACTGGGACCTGAGATTTTAGCTGGAGTTACAGTAATTAGTTTTGAAACGGTAAAAGAGGAAAGAGTTGAGCCAAAGTCTGAGTCTTGTTAGGAAGAAGATGCAACGGGAGCCAGTTATTGAGACTGAACAGGAGCAGTCTGAGTTCGAAACAGACCCCCCAAGTGTTGATCTACACTTAGCTCTAACTCATCCATATTCATAGAACATTCTTACAAGAACTTCCTTTCAGATGAATAAGCTTCTACTTAAGTAGGACATTACTCTCAAGGGTCCGGGTGTTGTAGGTCACAGATCACTACTGAGAATTGAATTTCAGAGACACAGATGCTTTTCAAAAAGGTTCTTGAAGCATCTAAAAAAGCAGAGAATCTTTACATTCCCCCCAAAAGGGCTTTATATGCTTTATTTCAGTCTTTTCCATTTCCTGATTTGCCTTAATTATGCAATTGTTTTCAACCCTTTACTGAAGTATACCATACATTATGCAATGTGGACCCGTCCTCTGTGGACATCCTGGTGAAATCACAGATATTGCATATCCCCAAGAGACCAACAACTCGGTGAAGAAGCAGACTGACTCATAGCTCAGTGCACTCTCCTGTACCCCCACCCACGCTTCCTGGGGTCCAACAACCTAGACTCATGTTGCCTACTTCAACCTGATGGACATGGAATCCTATGCAAGCAAAATGGACTCTCTGAGTCTGCCTTCTGGTCATTGATTCATTTTCAAGATTAGCATTTGGGAGATTTTCAATTTATGTTATTATGAACATCACAACTTCTTACTAATATAGCAATTTCCCGTATTATGTTTACTTCTCTAATACTGCTGCACTTTACCTAAGTGACTTTCCTATTGTCTTTTTACCCTACCCAATCATTGTCATAACCAACATTAACTATATTTTCTTCAATTTAGTTTTGAAAGTATGAAGTACCTTGAAAAATTAGGTTTCTTAAAAATTCATATTAGCTTGCCTTTAAAAATATATCATTTTTAGCATCTCTTTTAATTTTTCTTAACTATTCAGATTATACATCTTAGATGCATACTGAACCTGTCTAAATTCTCCCTAGTTATTGAGTTGAATTGTCCCGTTTTGAAATCATATTTTTATTTTGGTGACATGATGAGGTGGAGAAACAGAATAACTTTCATATTCTTAATGCATGTTTGCAGGTTTGTTATCAAAATTTTAAGTTACAAAGCAATAAAAGGAGACCAAGTATTAGTTAGTAAAAGAGTCCTGTTGGTATAAAGATTAGGTGCTTGGATGGTATCAGAAAAGCTGATAGTTCGAACCCACCCAGTTGGCTCTAAGGGTGAAAAACCTGGCAGTCTACTCTCAAGATTGTAGCCTAGAGAATCCAATAGCTGCCAGGTCTGTTCCTATTGGAACTGGGTCAATATGGGCTGAAATCTGCTCCGTGACTAATGGCAGCAATTAGTAAAAAAGTGCACTGTGATCTTTTAGGTTACTCCTTTTTTTCTGGGTTATAGTTGGTTTACTGTTAAAATCAGTATTACTAATTCCAACTTGATGGGAAATTTCACTAGTCTTGCTATTTCAGAAGTGAGCTGATATTGTTACATTTAATAAGGATCCATGCATAATATTTTTATATGTATATAGTTGTATAAATGTAAATATATCCATACATCTCTCTGTCTCTGAATCTATGACATATTCATTAAACATTCTTTACAGAAAGAACAATAGAAGATCATGAACTAGTGATTGAAGTGCTATCTAATTGGGGAATGGAAGAAGAGAATAAGCTATACTTTAGAAAAAATTATGCCAAATATGAATTCTTTAAAAACCCAATGGTAAGTGAAATTCCCAGTAATGATTATAGAGAAAAAATATCAATTAGATTTTTCTAACTTTTATTTTGAGAAGGGAGAATCTTCTCTGTCATTCTTTAGTTGGCAAATTGTACATAAGGTGTCTGGTATTTAAATTATAGCCATGTGTCTTCTCTAACAATATCTACAGCATCATTCTGAGAAGTTCAGATACAGAAGAACTATTTTTAACCATGCTGGTAAAATCTGATATGAAAAAATTATAAAATTAAGAAATACTAAGAAACCTAGTTGTTAGAGCTATTACTCTCTTTTATTCCATTTTGGAGTAAAACCAAAAGGGTTAGGTATTTGATTTGGAGAGCGGTTTATTATATTCAGACATATTACAAAAAATACCATACTTACTACTTTTCACAAAGTTTAGGAAATTTAAATTAAAAAAGCATTCTGAATCTAAAGTGAAATCAAGTTGGCAATTGCTGGTAATATTGTAACTTGGCCATAAATTTAAGATCGACACGAAGCGTGTTGTTGTAAATGATTTTGTTTTCATTGCAATAATTACTGAGCCAAGTTGAAATGAGATAAGGACCAGTGCATTATCTGGTAAATACCACTTTCCGTGTGGTTCTCTGTAAAAGACAATAAATGTCTGTCACATTCTAAGGAAGACTGGGGATGTGGAGAAGTCACAAAAGCCTCTGGGCTCATTATTTTAAATTGTTTTTGTCTCCGCAGCTGTAGCATATTTTTGCACTAAGTTTGGGATAATTGGATTGAAATGATCCTTTATAAAAAATATATGATACACACCATAATAGAGTATTTTCAAACCCCGAAAGACCCCTTATGTTCTCTTTCATTTTAACTGGCTAATAGAACCATAACGGGATGATCTTTGACAAACTAAAAGAAAGCATTCTAATGAAAATTAAATAGAATTAGAATTTGAAGAGAAAGTGTTTTCTTTCTTGTAAATCTTTATTAAACCCAGCAGTTAAAAGTCACACCGAAAGAAATATGGATGTATGCTCGTCTGTTATTTAAATAAGGCTGGGCATTCATTTTATAGACCTAGGACAGTTGTTCTCAACTGGGAACGGTCGATTTAGCAGTCTGAACATCTGCAGACATTTCTGGTTATTATAACTGGTGGGAGCGCCAGTGGCTACAAGTAAGGGATGCTACTCACTATCCTGCAGTGCACAGGGCGCTCCTCGGAATCACAATGTCATAAACTGCTGCTGGAAAACGCTGTCCTAGAAAAGGTATAGTAGAATATGGTTGTCCAAACATTTCTTACACTGACAATTACTGGAGGGCAAGCAAGGGATACTTGTTAAAAATCCAGCACCCAGGACCTACTCAGGCCTCCTGGGTTGTATCAACTCCAGGAAGAGGCACGGGAATTCCTATTTAAATTATGGCTCTGGGTAGTTTTTATAGCCAAACAAGTTTAAAAAGGGGGAAGTAGTAAATAGGACTGGGCTTCCAGGACCCTGGGCCTAGGTTAATTTCCTGCCCCTCCCCCTTCTGGGCTGTGACTTTGGACATACTTATTAAGAGGAGGGGTCAAGTGCATTGCCCAGTGTGGGGCAGTGTTAGGGAGCTCAGGACAGGGAGAACAGCATCATCTGCAGTGTGGGCAATTCGTAGACACTGCTCCAGAGCGTCCCATGAACAGTCTGTCTCCTAAGAGTGCAGAAGTTTGTATTTTCAAAAACACTTTGGGAGACTTTTAGGCACGCTGGTTTAAACACATTGATTTGAAGACTTTTTGCTTTGCACGACTTGATTAGCTGTAACTGAACCTTTTCCTCGCATGGGTATGGGATAACTTAACGTGAATCTTTTTGTCAGTATTTTTTTCCAGAGCATATGGTGTCTTTTGCAACTGAAACCAATGGTGAAATATCCCCCACACAGATTTTGCAGGTACAGTCTATATTTTATTCACGATGTAGCAGAAATGGAGGGAATTTGAGATCCTTATTTTTACCTACTCCGATGCCGAAATGTTATGCTGTGGATGATTACTGTTCCCTTGGAGGTAAAACTACCAAGGGAACAAAAACAAAAATCTGAGGAACGAATGCCTGAAACCAATAACCCCCAACTAACAATGTTTTCCAATGTACAGCTTGGCGCCTAAATAGATTCCACAATGAGGGAGGATTAAAAACACAAACAAATACTGATATTCTTCTTAATTTTGGCTAATGTCCTGAGGATTTTAAACATTTTAAAATGTGTACCAGGAAAGGAAATTAGTGGAGCTTTGCTCTACAGTGTGCTTGAAGATTTTTCCTTTGCAAAAATGAGAGTTCTCAATAAAGTGTAGACATTTTACTATTATTTACCTGGTGCTTGTTTTATACTCATTCTCTGGATCCTAGTTTTGATAAAACATTTAGCAATTAAGTGCATAAAAGGATGGAAAAGATCTCTGTTTAGTTTAATTTTACATTTGTGTCACAGCTCTGATGAAAATACTTGCATACAATGGTGAAGTTTTCTTAGCTGAATTAAGAATACCAGTTACCTAATTAATCATCTTGATTTAGTGTCAATTAGGTTCATTTCTTCCAAACCGGGATTGGCTTGAAGTCATTATTTTCTGAGAAAATTTCATTACAATAAGCAAATGACCTTAACTATTTTTTTAAAAAAGAAGTTTAGCTCAATTTCATATCAAAAGATCTGTGGTGGTTGTTAATAAGCTAATGTTAAACAATGTCTTCTTAACAGTGGGTGTTGGAACTAAGCCGTGGGCATCTCCAAACCCCTTCAACATTCTGTGATCTTTAATGAAGAAAACCTTTAATATTTCTGCTATAGTTATTGCCTTTTAAAATATTGGGTAGGCATATCTATCAAAGACTTGTTTTATATGAGCTTTTTAATAGGTTATATTTTATTTTAGCGTATCAGAATATTTTAGAAACATGATTAGTCTCAGGAGATTTTTCTCAAAACTGCTGAGGTTTTACGGAAAATAACAGTTGGCGGAATATTACAGTGGAGGATGGGTGGTGGGTAGTGCTGGTGGTGGCGGTGAGCAAAGCTTCTTGGGCCCCCAGATTTCAGCTCTCTGAAGGCTCCCGTTACTGTGTTAGAACAAGATAGTGGGTTGGATTTTTCCTTCCTCCTCAAAATGCTCCTCTATCATACTGATAATACTTTTATGTTAAATTATAAAAAAACAAGAAAAACCGTAGACTTTGGAATCCGATAGCCCTGCATATGCCCCTGACCTCTTCTCTCCACTGAGGCAGTGTTTTCAATTTTTAAAAGATTTCTCTTCTTTCTAGTGCGACCTCTTTGACTCTCCTTTTAAAATTTAATTGGCTTGATTTAATAACTTGGAAAGCACTCAAACTAAAAAAAAACCCACTAGCCTGTTTTGCATGTCAATTAATTAATAGCTGTGGATCATTAAATTAAAATTTTTTAATCATTTTATACTGAAAACAAAACAAAACAAAAATGTATCTACCATCAGCATTTCCCCAGAGTAGCTTTTAAAATGTTATTGCTTTAGCAGATAATTTCTCTTCCTCTCAGTTATTCCATTTTGCATTTGTTTATTCAGAGGGTTTCTGTTTTCCTCTTTTAATGAGGCACTAATGCATTTCCACCATCTCATTAAGGAAGCTGAGCACAGCCACTCCGCGGTGCCTGCTCCCCCTTGTTTTCCTGACCAGCATGTGCTTGCTCCCTCAGTTCTTTATGACTGTGTAACCAGCTAGTCCTCAATGTAGCGGCCTGAAATGCTTCCTCACAGTTTGCTAACAATTTCTGTGCATCGGGAATGTGGGAAAAGGCAGGTGAGCTTGATGTACATGGACTTTGGCTCTGGATGGAGTCCCGCCTTCCAAGACGCCCCCTTTTCCGCTCCATGTCTGCCGTCTCAGTGCTTACTGGTCTCTGTCAGTGTCCACAGGCCTTTTTCCACCTCCAGGGCCGTCCCCGTTGACTTGAGCTTCTACCACATGGTAGTCGCTGGAGTCACATTTCTTTGATGCGGCAGGGACTTCTAAAAGTCAAGAAGTCGAAGCCACCAGGCTGGTGACGGCCTACCGTTAGAACTGGTAGAAGAGTGTTAATTCCACCGTATTCTTTTAGAGCAGTCGCAGCCTCACCCAGGTTCAAGTGGGTGGAGGAACAGACCCCACCCCTTGCTGGTTCTGTAGCACCGGGCCACGTGGCAGAAGAGCCTGTGCGATGGAACGAAGATTGTTGCAGTGTCCTTTGGAAACGACCACTCGCCATAGCCACCCACCATTGAGAGCCGCAGACAGCAGAGAACAGATGGTTTCCCTTGCTCTACTCTAGGAGAGGAGAACTTGACTTCACTTCCCTCTGAACAACTGACATCAGGATGGTGCTTTTAATTATTCCCAAATGATGCTATTATAATAGTAACTGTAGATGAATGCAAATTTTTCAATGGGTCTTCATATGGCTTATAATTTTCCTTATTGTCCAAGTACTGATTATGTAAGAAACTATATTTTGACGAACACATTTTTGTTTGGAACTTGCCTCTCTTTATCAAAAGATTATCTGACTTATTTTTTTTCTTATGTATACACAGCTGACCCCTGCAATACATAGGCGTTAGGGTTGCTGACCTCCTACCTTACGTAGTCAAAATTCCTCAGAGGATTTTTGATTCCTCCCAATGTGACTAATAATAGTCTACTTTTATTAGAACCTTACTGAAAACCTAAATAATCAATTAACACATGTTTTATATACATATTGTATATGGTACCCACATATTAGCTGCAGTTTTAACCCAAGTTAGAAAGGTATTTTGCAAAATGTGCAAGATTTGGGGGCCACTGGTGTGGCTACAATGTGGAGGCCCCATTTTTCCTTTCCTTTTCCCCACAATGGCCCTTAAGCTGGACTCGTTCATTTTAGATTGGCGGGCAGCGGCGGGTGCACATGTTAATCGCCACATCAAGCACTTCGACTTCTTGTATGTCATGACTTTGCTTCTTGGGAGCTACTTTGAGTGTCACTAGCGACCGAGTGGTGTTAGCCATTACATTTATGGTATTGCACGACACATGGTGAAAAAATACACCCGACCGTAAGAGATCTCTTTCAACTGTGGTATCACAGTTGCAGGAGAGACTCACTTCACGCGGAGTTGGTGTCCGTCACTCGGGTTTTCTAAACCATCGGTGAGTAAGTGAACCTGTGTAGTTAGAACTTGGGTTGCTCGAGGGCCAACTTGTTCTTTCATTTCTGTGATGGTGTAAATGGTATCAATGCTGTTTGAATTTACATGTTCCTATTTGAAATCTTGACATTGTGATAAGGCTACCATGCCCATTGTTTCATAACAGTATCAAAATGTTTAATTTTTCTACCAGATGTTTCTCAGTTCAAGCACATATCCTGAAATCCATGGTTTCTTACACGCAAAAGAACAAGGAAAGAAGTCCTGGAAGAAGATTTACTTCCTTCTAAGAAGATCTGGTTTATATTTTTCTACTAAAGGGACATCAAAGGTAAGTTGACATGACAGTGATGTGTCTTGAAATGGAATATGAGTTTTGCATTCAAATGGGTTTTACTTTGTTGTATTTGAAACATGATTACTTAAATCCAAGTTTTAAAACATTTCATTTGGAGTCCAAACATTGAACAAATCGATTCCAAATCTAATAAACATATCTCCTATCAGTTTCAGAACACATCTTTTGAGGGAATCTAAATACTCTGATTATAGTATCACTTAGACTGCTCGCTTCTAGTCCACATTTTCCCCTCTCCATCCTCTTTTTCTTTTATTTGTTAAACATTCTTTTTAGTGTTTGTTTTATCTTCTTATGTATGTTGTAAGTTCCTGAAAACTTGTATGTTGTGACGAGGACTAGGTCTGTGTATCTGCACATATGTGCACAATTAAATACATATGGATATGAAGGGCTTCAAGAAATTTGTGCCCAAATTTGAAATATTTTTAAATTATTTTACTGTCAAACTTTTTGAAGCACCTTCATGTGCACATAAGTACATACACACAGTCTGCATTTATATGTTGTCTAGTCTATGTATATTATGATTTGTAGTATTTACTTTTCATCCAGTACATTGATGCCTTAAAAGTAAAAATACTTTTGAGAGTTTTAATGAGAGGTTCTTTTAATTCTATTTCCATGTACAGATCATCTCTGGCTTAAAATGTATTCAAGTTACAACAAACCGCGCCTGCAGCCATCTGGGCTTGGTTGGGTTTTTTTTTTTTTAGTTGTTCAGTTTATCCGTAGTAATATGTGATACATACAGTGTTTCAGCCCTTAATTTGTTGATGCCATTCTTTGTAAGCACTTATGTAATACTTTCAAACTTAAAAGACAAAATATTGAATTTATAAAGATATTTATAATAAAAAGTAATGATAATGAAAAATTTGGGGGGGGAAAAGAAGATTCTCAATTGTTGTCTGAACTGACTTTGTTGGAATGGAGTCATTGGGTCAGAACAGAACCCGGTTTGAAGGCATGAACTACCTGTGTCTGGTTTTGCCAGATGGCACTGTTGTTCTTTATAGGCAATCTGTCATTTCTCTCTCTATGTCCTTAATATTTGTTCTTACTCTGGGTGCTCAGTAATCTCTTTACCATATTCCTAGATCTGTTAAAATATGTAATCTATTAAATTTTACTTGATTATCAGCAGATATTTTCAACTCATAAACTCATAGTTTTCTCCTGTACTGAAAATGTTTATTATTTACTTGACTTATTTCTTCTTCATTCTTATTATTTGACCCTTTTAAGTTTTTAGCAGCATTTTCAGATTTTGTTCCATAATTCTTAATTTCTTCCACATTTCCTATCATTTTTTATATCCTTGTGCTTGATTCTAGTGATTTCCCATCTGTATTTCAATTGGTTAATTCTCTTTTCAGCTGAATCAATTCTACTTTTCAAAGGAAATTTTAGTTTTTTTGTCTTACATATATATATTTACTTCTGAGTAGCCAATGGCTTCTCTGTTTTTCAGTTTTAATAGCATTATATTCTCAGTCCAAAGATGCTTTTCCCTGATTTGTTCTTTTGAATATTATAAATATAACAAAATTATTTTTCAGTTTTCTTTATTACTTCTTTACCCTGTCACTGTTGTCCCGTGTCACCAAGTTGGTTCCGACTCAGAAGAGACTGAGTCTGCTGACTCTCAGGGTGATACTTCTTTATCTGCTTCGTCATGTTTGCTGAGCATCAATTCCTTATCTAAGACTTGCCTGTTCCTTGTGTTACCTTGCAGCTATCTGTTAGCCTATGTGGATAGCCTTGAGGTTTTTTATTTTTTCTCATTATGGAACCAAGATTTAAAAAATTTGATTAGCCACAATTTAAAATATGCCTTTTAAAGATGTTACTAAAAAGCTATTAACTTTATAATGACATTAGTTTGCTATGTTTATAAATATAAAATATCTTCATTCTTAAATTCAAAAGCTTGAGTCAAGCCTTTGAAGAATGGCTAAAGTATAGGTAGATTGAGGTCAGAGGAGAGCCTTTCAGGTGGAAGAAAGTTGGGGCAAAAAACCTTTTGGAAGGTAAAATGTAACAGTAGGAAAGTACCACTTGATTAAATAGTTTCTATATATTTAACTTTGGGAAAACATTAAAATTTTTTAGACAAGTAGGTGAAGTTGACCAAAGGAGTGTCAAGGAGCGAGGGGGGCGGGGAGAAGATGAGGATGGAGAGAGAAAGAAGGAAGAGGAAGGACCAAGGGAGGCAGCATGGCAGGGAGAGAGGAGATAAAGGGGTGGGAGGAGTGAGGAGGGAGAGTAGTTGGCTATGTACATGATGACCTATTTCGGATGAGCACTGGAGTAGCGAGGAAAGGGGTGGACATAAGAGTGCATGCCGAATGACCAGGTGTGGTGACTGATTGGATATAAAAGAAGAGAAAATAGTCAGCTGCATTCTTCAAGAAAGAAAGAATCGTAAAGAAATGGAAAACTCTGTAGCAGAATAAGCAGGTATAGGATATTTTCTAGAAGTAGAAAGGTCGTCTTGGAGATCTGTTGGGATGAGTGAAACCTGTCAAAGAAAATCCCTAGAACACAGCAAATGGTGGAGACTACATGGCCGAACAATGATCCCAACATGATTATGGAATTTAAAGAGTAACACTTGGCCCCTTTCCAGAGTTTGCCTCGTTAGTCTTGCAAAAATCTCCCTTTTCCCTCCTCGCTGGTTTCCCTTGCTGCCGGTCTTGGGCGCCTTCTTTGCTGCCGGTTTGATTTAACTTGCGGTGTGAGTGGTGGGACGCATCATGGAATGGGTTTCCACTAGTTGACTAACCTGTCTTCTTGCACAAATGTCTAATTTATAAGTATATGACATTGTTGTATGACTTATAAGGATGCGTTAGACTAATCTTTCTTGGCTTTTTAAGCTGGTTTTCAAATTTTTCTATCATAAAAAATGTTAGGAAGCGCATGTGCCTGTTTGGCTAGTCGAGTCTTGGACATTTTTGTAACCATTTAGAAAAGCTCTTTCCACAGCGCTATCTCTTCATGTACAGAGTAGCATGTGAGAGTGTTTCTGCTTGTACTCATGGAGAGCAGTGGCTGCTCAGTCTCACCATCCTGTTTGTCTCACACTCATGCCTTCCTGGGAATAGACGATCGTGTTAGCTTTGCTCTCCACTTCGTGCATCTCTACCAGCTGTTCATGAAAGCCTGTCGCTCTGTCTAGTCTTTCCTTCGTCCTTTATCTCCATTCCTTCCTTGCCCGTTATTCACCGAAACACCCCTCTTCCTTCCACTGAGTTCTTTCCCTTCTCTGCAGCAGCCTTTCCCTTGGCGAGGCAAAACAATGCTCGCTGAATCTCTGTCCTTATTCCAGCCCCTCGCTTCTCTGAAGAGTGTGTGACATTGCTACTCATCAACACATAATGTTCTTCTCTTAAGACTGTGCCTAGCAAACTCGTGTTCCATAGCCTGGTCATGCACGTGATTACAAATTTGCCTTCAAAGGGAAAAAGCAAACCAAACAAAACAAGGCTGTTAGGTAGCTTCAGTGACATTACTACAAAAAGTTTGATTGTCCAGTATTTGTATGCCATTTCTACCTGGCAAGGAGATAATTTCCTGCTCTTAAGGAAGTCTCTGTTTATTTTTCTTTCTAAAGATATAAGCAACATAGACGTTAAATAAGCATTGATGCAAACCTGGGGTGTGTAGAGCTCTCCTCTCCAACTGTGCATCGGCGTTTGGTTTACTAACTGTTGCACTCCTCCTTTAGTTCTGTAATGCCACAGGCCCTGGCGTATCTGCAGTTCTGGAACAAAATTCAGTCCAGAGGAAGTGATGATGCCTTTCTGCCCTCCAGTGTTTCTTAAGTTTCCTCTGTGTCACACCACAATGACTCAAGTGCAGTGACTTGTATAGAGAGAGGGCAGGGATGGCCTTGTATTACCTTCATAGAAATCAAATATTGTTCACTAGAAAACTAGTTCCTACGAAGGAGTAAACGTTTTAAGCTGTGGCAATAAGAATATCTTTCTCCTTCCCCTTCCCTTACTGAAAGCATCCTACTCTGGATCTTTTAAAATAATTTTCTTTGCTGCCTTCTTTTCTCATGGAGTTACGAACTAGAGCTAGTCAGTCATCCATCTAACTGCCTGAGCCCACTGAGGTGTCTTACAGAGAGACTCTGCTGCACTACGTATTAGAAAGTGGGTAAAAACCAAAGGACCAAACCCACTCCATCTGGTTGATTTCTGCTACTCGTGACTGCATGGAACAGGGCAGAACCACCCATAGTATCCCAGAGCGATGAGTCATTACAGCAACAGGCGGCCACCTCGTTCTCACGTGGAGGGACAGGATGAAGAGTGTGGTGCTTTCCCCGCTCTGCTACCAGGGTGCCTCAGACATGGGATCGCTCCGGTCGAGTGCAGTGTTTCACCTGTGAATGTTGTGGCATCTCACCGCACCACTTCTCAACTTTTAATGTGCACGTGAATCACCTGCAAATCACATGAAAATACAGTTTCTCAATCAGTAGGTGATGGACGGGCCCCAGGAATGTGCACCTCTGTTAACCAATATTTAGGGTCGCAAGGTGTTTGAGAGCAACTTTGGGTTATATTTTCTACCCCAGCGTTAAGCATTTCTCCAGTGGTTAACCTAGCAGATGTTTAGGACCTGGTGATGTCCCCTAACCAACTCTAGATGCCCAGGACTTCCAAGAGGCATGGAAATAGCCATGCAGGATTCCATTTTGCCTGAAATGGACGCGTTCTGCTGCCAGGCAGCACCTGATGGTTAGTGGGCCGGCCCTGCTTTGTGGAGAGGAGGGTTGTGCCGCTCGCTCAGCCCTCCGTGCATGTCCCGAGAGTCGTCCTTTGGAGAGGGACACAAATGTGGGGGGTGGCCATTGTCAACCACGTCGAAATCATCTTCCTTTGCTCCCTTTGCTTCTTTAAACCGTTCTGGAGGCTCAGAGCAGCCTTCTCTTTGTTGAACTGCCGTCATTTGAAGCTCAGGTATGCCAATCATTTTGAAAAGCCCTTCTTTGCTGTCTCCTCTCCCTCAGATTCCTTGGATTGGTGACTAGAGCAAATCACTTTAAAATAGGAAGACAGGTGGCCGTGCGCGTGTGTGTGTGTACTTTCGAAGTTAAGTTGTAGGCAAGCGGCTACTTCTCAAATTTAATCAGAATGTATCCAGTTCACGGTTATTTAAGGATCTCATGACCTAGTTTGCATTTGCTTTGTTTTCTGTATACGAAAATTCCGTTTGGAATCATTTTCACCCAAGGTATAAACGATGTGATGTAATGGGAACACAGAAGAGAAAGTGTAAAAATGTGTATTCGTCTCGGCCCTCACAGCCCTGCCTTTCTTTTCGAAGGAACCACGGCACTTGCAGTTCTTCAGCGAATTTGGCAATAGCGATATTTACGTGTCGCTGACAGGCAAAAAAAAGCACGGAGCACCGACGAATTGTGGCTTCTGCTTTAAGGTACAGGCTTAGCATTCTCATAGACGAATAAAGCGAGCCTCAGCCTTTTAGGTAAGCTCGGCTTTCTTCTCATTTCTTCTTAAAAGAGGCAGCTTCCTCTTATCTCTAGGAGAATTTTAGTGGCTTTTATTTCAACAGGTGTTACCTGCACGATATGCATTAACGATAAACACTGTGCTGTGGCCTTCTAGCCTAACCGTGCAGGAGGGCCCCGAGACCTGAGAATGCTCTGTGCGGACGAGGAGCAGAGCAGGACGTGCTGGGTGACCGCGCTTAGACTGCTTAAGGTAATGGCCCCGACGCTCGGCCGGCCCCGAAGGGCTGAGCATGTTCCCCTTTCCAACCCCTAAAATAGTCCCGGGCACTGAACGGCTGGATGGGGACCACGAAAAAGAGCCACCGTCCTGTGTGGAGGTTGTTTGTCTCAATCTGAAAGGCAAACCTTTCCCGAGTACAGAAGGACCTAGTGTGTGTCGCCCTTTTTGCATGCGTGGACAAAGTGGTGCATTTCTAGACATACTCTGATGTTTAGTTTTGGAAGTCGCACACCTATAGCCGGTGTGGGTGCTTTAAACTTCTACGGAGGACTGAATTCTACATTTTTAAACCGATGCCACAGTTCCAATATGGGAGGATTCCCCCACTCCCCAGATTTAGCTTTTTATTGTGATCTGGATGAATGTATATAGAACGTATCAGTTTTCCATTCAGCAATTCATACCATTTTGTTTGACGACATTGTTGTTAAATCTTTGGTGTCAAATAGAAGGCTCAATATTTTTTGAGTCAGGAGTTATGATTCTTGCCTGGGGGAATGAAAATAACTTGTTACTATATTTAGCAGGAAGATTTAGATATTAATATTGGACGTATTAAAATGGGCTCTTTTATACTGCTCTGTAACTTACAGAGCAGTAAATGACCCTGTGAAAATTTTATGTCCCACTACTTCATTTAGTCTGAAGGAGATACTGTCAAACCTTTAATTGAATTACATTTTGTCCATGTTTTGGGTCCACTACCCATTGCCATTCTTAAATCTGTAATTTGTTAACCTCCTCTAACATCTTGTTTAAAAAGAAACCAGATAAAGAAGGGCCGAATAATCAGAAATAGTTGCCCTAATGGGCTGGGAAGCATGCCTTTATAACTGGTTTGAATGAAGTTTTTGGATTAACCGCGAACCTTTCTTCTTTTTTGCTGTTATGAAAGATAGCTACTGTGGTTTCTTTGAAACTCTCATCGATGATAATTACTTTTCAGAAGTAGTTGCTTTTGTTGTTCATTGTCATAAAATGTAAAGAAAGAGAGGCGGCGAAATTTATAAGGGACTTAAAGTCAATTAGTTTAGGGGGTAGTAACTAGGCAACTGATAGTGCACGTTTACACATTAGAATCGAGCAGCTCTCTAAAGTCATAGATACCCCAGCCCAGCCTTGGGAATCCTCTTGGATCGGTTTAGATTGGATTCTCTAGAGAAGCAAAACTAGTGACACTTACATAAGTCTATGTCATGCATGTATATCATCAGAGGAGATGGCTTACACAGTTGTAGAGGCAGGCACAATCCAAGTCCATGGGTCAGATGTCAAGCTGGAGGATTCTTCTGACTTGTGCAGCTGTAGGGGCTGATAAACCTGAGACCAGCAGGTCATATGTCAGACTTCTGGCTGCAGAAGCGAATGAAGTCAAGGATGGGCAGGTAAGATGGCAGGCTGCTGGTGACTCCCAGGATCAGCAGTTAAGACAGTAGAACTCTTGCTCAGAGTCCAGTGAATGAGCCAGATGAAGGAACCCAAACCAAACAGCCAAACTTACTGCCGTCATGTGGATTCAGACTCCTAAGAAAGAGTAGAACTTCCCTTTTGAATGTCCGAGTCTCTAGATCTCTATAGGACCGCACACCCTCATCTTTGTCTCACCAACCTTTGCTCAACAGCCCACTACTTAACCCACTATGCCACAAGAAAAAGCCAGTAGGCTTTTCCACTTATATTAGAAGCAGGCCCCATCCTTGAGGATTATATTATGTTAGTTCTTACCATGGGGGTTACTATGTCTTAATTGCCAAACCACTGAAAATCTTGGGCAAAGAAAGCTGACACAAATCCTTAACTGTCCCACCCAATGAGTGCTGCTAGGTGCTACTCTGACAGTTCCAGCTCAGTCACCTCTGTCCTGCACTATCACCTGTCCTGCACCATCCACAAAAGTGTTCCTAAGTTTGAGCCTTATTGAAGCCCCACTGCATGTCATAGAGGGTCTCCCTCTTTTCCACCGACTCTCCAAAATTATGTCCTTCTTCAGCAATGGGTCCTGATGGCATGTCTAAAGTAAATGAGACAAAGTATAGAGTCATAGAATATTTGAGGCTAAGAAAAGGGAATGTTGCGTATAGTTTCCTAATAGACCTTTTCCCCTATGTTAAATATTCTGCTTTTCTCTAACACACTTTACTTCCTTATCTGCCCATCAATAGGTCAGGGAAATGTTTAGATTCCTGTGACCTACTTCTTGGCTTATGTTAAACACCTACTAAAGACCTCCCAAAGTACAGGGGCAACTACTTACCTCTGTAGCTACCAAGGACAATACATTTTTTTTTTAAAGAAAGCAATCTTATTGGATAGGCAGTAGGATTGTCACTGCAGATAAATAAAAGGCAGCCTAACAGCATGCACTTGTGGAAGTATTGGCTTTAGGTAATTAAATAATCCTCAGAATGAATCTGGGTAGAAATTAAGTTCCTCTGTCTTTTGGTTGAAGTTATAGTGTGTTTAGATCTAATTTAAATAAGTTTCATCAGGCCCAAGAGATATCACTTATATTAAAAATTAGGTTCTCAGAGATGGAAAACAGCTGCATGAAAGCAGCACAGAGAGCTTTGCATAAGTGTGGGATTTTAATATTAAGAGCAAAATCTTGAAAACAATAACCACTCCCCAATGTTGCCTGATTACAAAATGTGTCCACCTTCCTGAAGTTGCTGTTAATAAAATAAATTTTAGTGTAGAAAAAGCTTTGTTGGAATGTTTGAGTTGGATTCACCCTAAATGTCATATTAGATTCCATGATGCTTCTTTGATCTCTTTTTCCCAAGACTAACTTTTAAGTCCATTATGGGCCCTCTAAAGTTTTATTATTGGTTTCTCCATGTCTGGAGGAAAGGAGAAATGTAGAGAATCAAAGGCTCCTGGAAACAGTTCATCCATTAAATTAAAGGAACACTAGTCTCAACAGCCAGAGACCAGAAAAACTAGATGGTGCCCAGCTACTGCTAACAACTGCTCTGAAA
>NW_022103900.1:10301461-10303705 GCF_000313985.2 Echinops telfairi
GATGAAAAGAGACAGTGGTTGGTGTAAGACATTAAAAAATAAAAAATTATAAATTATTGAGCTTTCATGAGGGAGGGAGTGTGGAGATGGGGGGAGGGGATTAGCTGATACCAGGGCTCAAGTAGAAAGAAAAATGTCTGAAAATGATGATGGCAACATATGTATAAATGTGCTTGACATAATGGATGTATGTATGGATTGTGATAAGGGCTCTAAGAGCCCCCAGTAAAATGATTAAAAAAAAAAAAGGTCATCACTCCCAAGTTTCATACTGGTAAGGCAGATTTTAAGTTGTAGGTTCAAGTAAAAACACTGTAGTTTTAAATGTACATGGTTGAACACTAGAAGTTTACTTAAAGTTTTTTTTGTTTCTTTATTTGTTTTTTATTTGTTTATAATTAATGAAACTTGATTTTCATCCATAATCAATGCAGTACAAACGGTAAAATGTATTTGCATGTATTTATTTGCAGTATGGCATGCAGCTGTACCAGAATTACATGCATCCATATCAAGGTAGAAGTGGCTGCAGTTCTCAGAGTATCTCACCCATGGTACGTGCCAGTTACCTGAACCTCTATGGTATTTTTCTTTTATGATCATTATTTCCTTTTGGGCAAGTAAAATCAGTCATTGGTACCATCCTGCTGTAAGTTACATTTAAATGTTGTATTCTCGGATTTGTATGTTTGTTGCTTGTGTGGTAAATTCATAGTAGTACAAGTTATTTGAATGATTCAATCAAAATAGATACTGATATTTGTTAAAGAGAATGTTAACATACTGCAAAGAAAATAGTATGTAAGCCATTCTGTCTCATTACTAATGGCATGATCATTTATGGTAGATTTCCTGGAGATAATAGGTTGTTTCCTTCATTTTTGTTCAGTGATTCTGGATTGATTGAGTGGTTTCTGGCATTGCCATAACCTAGTATAAACACACCATTGTTGTAGAATTTTACATTCAGAATGCATCTTTTGTATTCTGACTTTCTAACAATGAAACTTAAAAAAATTCTGGCTCCTTATAAAACAGGCTCTTTTCTAGGAAACTCCCATACTACAAACCAGAATATAGGTCATGCATTGCATTAACTCACACTGATAATAAATATTGACAATATGGTTATATTAATATTATAACATAACATAATAAATATTGATAATAACTGTAGTCTGGATCTTTACTTATAGACACAACCCCTGTTTTTTCCTTTTCGTTGAACCTAATATTAACATAAGAATTTTATTTCTGAACTTAAAGTTTATGTTCTGCTATTTTTTTTTTTTAGTGCTTCTTACTATTGAGTGTAATAGGAATTCAGATTTACGTGCCTGGCTTACAAATCAATTACAGTGCATACTCGTATTTTGAAACCTGTATTTTCACTTATATTAAAAATATATTCTTCGTAGCTATAACCGAGGAAGGAACATTTACCCAGTATGTAACGTAGAGGATGGAATACTCCATTCCAGGAACGAGGCGTGAAGTAATGCTGAGTACTAAGCCCGAGAGGCTGTAAGAAAAAAGAGCACCAATTCTGTAGTTACGTTACTTCAGGCCGTCAAAGAGTAACTGTTCATCTTTGTGTTATCTTACTTTTAAGCTCTAAAATAAACCAAAGAATGTAGTGATTTTTTACAAAAGCAGTCACTTTAAGGTGAGTTTTTTCAATTTGTCATTTCACCTTTTCCTTTGATTCCATGTGTTTGTAAAAATATAAATGAATGCTATTGTCATAATCCTTTCCTAATCCCTCCAACTTTCTTTTATTCTACAAAGTTACTAGAATGAGCACGTCAGTAGCAGCATGCATTTGGAAGCATTTAATGCTTAATTTGCTCTTCATTGTAAGAAAAACAAAGTCCTTTCTATTCTCATCACTGTTGTTAGCATACAAGTGTGCTTCCCTTCTTCCATTGAGAGTAACCCAATTTTTGATAAATATGTATTTGCTAGTTTGGTTTCGGTAGGTGTGCTTGTTTGGCGGCCCCTATATAAATGAAGGCATGTTCAGTTAGATCTGTTAGGAGGAATTTGGAAGTGTAAGGATTAGGCCAACCCTGAGAGATGTCATTGAAGAAAAGATTGCCAATGCACGTCTCCCATAATCAGTCACTGAAAACCTAATGGAGCAAGTATGGAAACTTCCTAAGATAGAACCAAACATGTTGCAGAAATGAGTTGTGCTGGGTGCTCAAGAAGACTATAATTTCTGCAGAAAACAAGGTCAACAGG
>NW_022103900.1:10306235-10334201 GCF_000313985.2 Echinops telfairi
GCAGCGTCTTTCTTAAAAAGTGCCATTAAAATCATGGACCCTTTCATATGACCTTCCCCACATCCCATGAGAAGAATGCATGAGAAAAAGGGGAAAATATTTTGAAAAATATACCAAGTCTGAATGTTTTCAGTGTTGTTTTCCTATGTGAAAGGCGTTTTGAGCTGGAATGACCTTTTGAGGTCAAGCCAGACTCTGCTTCACTTCCATTTCTTTGTCCACTAAAGGAAAACGATTAATTTTTCATCCCCCACCTGCCATTCAAGAAAAAAACTAACCGCAAAGCAAAAGCAAAACACACCGTTGCTGTAGTCCGTGTTCCTCTAGAGTCGTTAATGTAGCAAAACCACGCCAGGTGTTTATTTGTACCGTAGTCCTTCCTGCTCATGTCAAGGAATTGTGGAGCATGGGATCTCACCTTATATTCCTTCCTGTGAGATGGCAGAGCAGGAAAAAAAAAAGAATAACCGATAGTGTTTATTTTTCTTTCCTGAGAGTATTTTTTGTTATCAGGAACTTGAGATTACAGAGCCCATCTTGGCATGTGAAGGTAGAGGTATTATATGGGTAAAGCTATCATTATTATTGAGGCTAGTTACTCTGTGGGGGTAGGCAGGTGGAGGCTTTTCATTAATGTCAGCAAAGCAAAAATATATTCGACTGGTCCACAGCCCTGCACGGCGGATCACGGGGTGAGAAGGGCAAACTAAGGTGTGACAGCAAATAGAGATTACAGAGACAGCATCTGTCTGGGAAGAGCAGCTGTCAGTTATAAAGCCTCCTGTAACAAATGGAAGATTGCATGCTGGGTCTCTAGAAAGATAGATGAACCATAAAAACATTGTGAACTGCTACATCATGGTTTGAAGAGAAAATAGCAAATGGTAATAAAAGAGGTATGTACAATCCAGTGATAAATGAGCCCCACCCCATCCCTGTTTTGTGTGCATGGGTGAAAAACTCCGGCTCCAAAGACTCATTTGTCTCTACTCTACTATTAGGCCAAGGTAGGGATAACAGAATCCACCTTGAAAAGTGTCACATGATTTTAGCAAGGCAGGAGTCCCCAGATATATTTCAGCTCAGACTTTACCATGAGAACTCTGTTCGTGATTTTACACCTCTTTTGAAAAATAACAATGATGCTAATGGAGAGAAAACCTTCTCCATGCTGCCTTTGAGACCACCACCACTATTGCCCCCACTCCATCCCCACCCTTTTTTGGAAGGAATTTGAATTCTTCTTCACATGGTATAAAGCACTGAGATTCTCGACAGAGTTTGGACAGTTGTCTGTTTTTAAGATGCGTGACCTGTTGTTGGATTGACAAGTAGAGCTCCAAATGGGATAAGCAAGCAATATATATATAACCAGATTTTAGTTGTATTATTTTCACCATCAGAAAATCTGAAGCCATGGAATAATTGGAAAAAAAAAAAGATAGCTTCTATTCATATTATTTCTTTCATCTTATTACTGAGAGTGGAAAATCTGATTTTGCTACATTCTCACATGCTGTGAAAAACTGTTCATATATTAATCAGAGAAATGTTTGTGTTATGGAATTATCTGAATTTTACTAAAATGTATTTCCTAATTAAGAAAAAAACGGATGTGATAATGTTTCAAAATATGTATTCTAGCTTGCCTCATTATAAGTGAATACCATTTTTTTCTAAAGAAGTGATGTAAGTTAATCTAAATTGGAGCTTTTGTGCATCCTGAGTCTTATAAAATAGCTGCTTCAGACGTCGATGAATTTGACATTTAAATGACAATTGATGAATCTCAGAATATTATGGAGAAATGAGTTCAGGAAAAATGGAATCTTAATCATGTGAATACCTTCCTAAATTAAGTTTTTTCCATTTTACTGGAGAATATGAAGAAACTGGGTTGTTATTGTAGAAAGACATGCTTACCTTGAAAGCCTTTAACCTCTTTATTTCAGCACTAATAATTACTGTAAGAAATAACTGTATAGCTTATCGAAGCAAAATATTTTATAATTCCATTTTATCTTGAGTATGTGTTTTCACATTTTAATTTCCTCAAATACATTTAGTTGCTAGCCACCTTTGGCAACCATATTCGAGAATGGAAACCTATTGCCAGCAAAGTCAGGGAAGGTAACTTTCAAAAATTATTTTCATGTTAAAAGTTTGTTTTTTTCCAGAGAAGTATATCAGAGAATTCCCTGGTAGCAATGGACTTCTCAGGCCAGAAAAGCAGAGTAATAGAAAATCCTACTGAAGCCCTTTCCGTTGCAGTTGAAGAGGGACTCGCTTGGAGGGTACAAATAGCTTCACTTATTTTGAAATATATATGACTTCAGTTTGTTGTGCACAAAATGTGAATGTCTTTTCCCTCCTTCCTTGCTCAGAAGAAAGGATGTTTACGGCTGGGCATTCATGGAAGCCCCACTGCCTCTTCCCAGAGCTCTACTGCAAACATGGGTATGTCTGTTTGTGTTCATTTTAAACAGGTTGCAGATAGAGGGGCATTGAGATGTGGGCCCTAAGTGGATGCGGTAGAAAGTATGCAAGTTGTGATCATTAAAAAAACAAAAGCAACTTTCGTATGTATCTATTTTATTTCTTTAGCTATCCACCAGTCACAGCCATGGTTTCACCATAAAATCTCTAGAGATGAAGCTCAGCGACTCATTGTCCAACAAGGCCTTGTAGATGGGTAAGATGGTCCTCTTTGGTTGTGAGTGGTGTGTGGATTTCTTCTATGAGCAGGATTGTTCACCATTACACACAGTTGTGGGCCCTGGCTTATAAAATAGAAGTGACTTTGTATCCTCGTAATAGCTCTAGAGGGACAAAACCAAGATGTCTATTCCTGTGAAGGGTTACCGTCTTTGAAACTCACAGGGGTGTTTCACTCTGTCCTGTAGGGTCGCTATGAGCTGGCGTCTACTCTGGCAGTGAGTGGACTGCTGTATAATAATACTTAGTATGGATTTTGTGCTTAGTATTTGCTACAAGGGAGAAAGATTTGGCTCTCTCGCCCCTAAAGAGTTACAGTCTTAGAAGCCAATAGGGGCAGTTCTGTCGGGTCACCATGATTGAACAAACACCCGATGGCAGGGAGTTTGGTATTTTAAAAAATATGTTACATAAGTGAGCACATCACTAAATAGAACAGTCTGCTCATAATCACTTAGCACCAATATTACCTGTTTGTGCCAAATTCCAGCATCTCAGATATTAATTGATGGTGAGAAAAAGTAACCACTTTTGAATTTCAGTTAAGTTGGTGGTTGATATTGGAGTGGTTTTTGAACTTATAATTAATATGCTTCCAAAGAATGGTTTGTCTTATTTAAAAATGATATCTCTATAAATCACGCCATTTCTTGCATGTTTTTATGGCTTTAAAATTGTTTTGTTTCTATCCCTGTTTTCTTGTTTTGAAATTTTAGCAGCTTACAGCAATGAGAATTTATGAAAAGAATACTTATTGACAATCTATTATGCTTTTAGTGGATGTTAAGGAGAATGCAAGAGAAGTATATAAAATATACTACAAAAGGTTTAAAATATAAAGAATTTCATTTTTGTAGACTGACTCAGAATTTAAAAGTGTTCCATCACCTTGCTTAGGTTCCCTTCTCAAATTTAATAAAAATTATGGAGTCGGTATCGAGGTTTGGTAGAGAAATGAAACAAGCACTGCTTTAAGACGTGGTGATAGAATCTTTTATCTTCAAGGACAGGCTTGAGATGGTGACAAGGATTCAAGGTGATTTAATTCTGACATTTAGATAAAGACCCCTCTTTTCATGGAAAATTATTAATAGCAAGTCAGCATTTTATCTGACTCTAAATAAGAGAAAAGTTTAATATGCTTCTCTGTGTGTAATGCAGCCCTTTGGGATATAAATTTCAGTCGTCTGAAGAAATACCATCTAATGAGACCAAGAGAAGAAATCCACCCCAAAGGATTGTTAAAATGTTTTCGCAGAATTATCATTTCCTTGAGTTCTGAGCCTCGTGTTATAGATGGAGTGAACTACATGTATTAAGTATGACCGTGTTCTTTTAACTAATTAATTTATTTCGTGTTCCTGTGGAAAGACATGATGATGGTGCCCAGTAGTCCACTAGGTGGTAGTGGTGATCTACTCAGAAAAGGGGAATCACAGCTTGATTTATCAGCGAAACTCCCTTTTGTCCCTTCTCCCAGTGATGTAATGTCAGAACCTCATGCAGCACAATTAAAATGAATAATCTCATCAGACATCTGTGATGGGCTCAAATTTGGCCATCTCTTGTGGCCATGCACAGTGAGCTGATCATTGGAGACACCAGTTGGGGCTGTTCGCGTAGTTCCTTGGCCAAAAATTAATACCGAACTGGTTTTGCACTTTCTTGCCACGAAATCGGAATCCGTCCCTGGAAGCATTTTTCTCTTAGGCCATCAGGCCAGGACTTGTTTTGCTAGCCCAATATTTTAAAGACTTTCCCACCATGTTCTTCAAGGTTAAAGTATAGGATATTCATTTGTTTTTACTTGAGACTGTTTGCTTAATCATTCAATACCTGATGATAGGAGTGGTTTGTTTTAGAATATACTCTTCTTCCTGTTCTTTGGGATATCTAACAGTGGGGACTAGAATCACAAGAAGCAAGGAGATTTAGGGCCGGAGAGGGGATAACAAAAATGACGGCATTAGAAATAAATAGAATGTTCTCTTTCCAGGGCCTACTGTAAGCCAGAAGTGAAAATAATTTTATGCTAATGCCTCATTGTATGTAGGAAAGAGAGCCTTACCTGTGAAACCCCAGTTTTCTAGTGGAAAAAGGATACAGCTCTAATTGTTGATGTATTGTAAACAGTCTGGTAATTGGGCTATACATATTTAACTGATTAAAATGGGATTAGCACTGATGACAGCTTTAAAAATTAAGACGATGTTATACTGTATCATTTACCAGGTTTGATAATCCCAGCCATGGATTGCACGGGGGCCACTTCCAGCTGCCACCGTTCGAATAGACTTTTCCCGTGTTCAGCGTGCTGTAATTCTCTGAAGTCAATGCGTACATGTAAAAATATTGAAATGCCTTTTCTCTTTTTAGAGTTTTCTTGGTACGGGATAGTCAGAGTAATCCCAAAACTTTCGTCCTGTCAATGAGTCATGGGCAAAAAATAAAACACTTTCAAATTATCCCAGTGAGTAATTGTGATTTCACATTTCTGTATTAGAAATGATGTTAATGTATAAGCTTTGGGAAACTTTGGCTTTCTTTTATTAAATATCATTTGGGAGCTTGTGCTTTGACTAGAGTTAAGTTTGGCAGAAATCGTTTTATGAGCCTGAATTAATAAAAGAAATACAGGGATTGTAAAAATGAAATTTCCCTTTTCCCACAAAATGTGATTTAGCAGTATGATATAGACCCCAAGGCCCCCTGTTGTGAAAAGCTACTAAAGAGTCTTTCTCCTGAATTCCGCTAATGTTGTTTTTGAACCATCATGTTCAAGCCCTATCTCCTCTCAAACATGTTGCTGTTTTGTTTTATTTTTAATAGTTGTGGATAGAAATAGAAGGGCTTATGTATTGGTGAACCTTTAAACTTTTCTTCAGCAAATGTTTGTGATTCTGCTTCTTCATGCACCACTTGCTTCGGCTTCTGCTACACGTGTGGGTGTGTGCACATGTGTTGCACATGTGTGAACACAGGATCTATAGATGGAAACCTGGTTCTGTGCTGGAGACATCTACTCCACTGGTAGGAAAGTACTGCAACAGATGGCTAAATTGCTAGTTTTTCCTTTTCAATTGCTTCTCTTTTTTGAAATTAACTAAAGACCACGTACAGTGTCTGCCCTACTTCTTGATTGTGTGACAGTGTTCTTGGTAAGTATGATTTGTTCAGTGTCAGAAGACTGCTCCCCCCCCCCCAACACACTTTTGTCTTTTTAGGGCTTACTGTAACCTGGAAGTGAAAATAATTAAAAGCGAATGCCTCATTCTCTGTACCAAAGAGAAATACCATTACCTGTGAATGCCCAGTTTTCTAGTAAAATAAATGGATAAAGCTCTAATTGTTGATGTCAACATAATAGTATATGGATTATTGTAAGGAAACAATCTGTTAATTGGGCTATATTTTTAACCTATTAAAATTATACGGGAGCTTGCCTTATATCCCATTACCATAATATTTGACTGCTTCAGAATCAATTTTAGTGATACAAATTATGTGAATATTCATTTTCACTATATTAAGGGATGCTGTTAAGTACAATACATAGAAGCAAACTAGTTTCTGAACTGGCAGCATTCAAATCTGTTTATTTTTACACACAGTATTTCAGATTTCTCACTTTTGATTTCAAGAGAGTCTTATTATCCCAACTAACAGGACATTGGAGGAATTAAAAATTAAAAACAATGCACGTTACTTATCCTTGGATCAGATGATATGTCTTTTCATTGTAAGTAAAATCACAAAAAATAAGTAGCTAACTATGCTACATCATTGTTCCTAGAGTGATACATTTAACTTTATCCGTTTGCCCATTTTGACACAAAGAGTCGCAGTATGTGATGGAATACAGAGGGTCAGCACAAACAGAGGAAGACCTTCAGTGAGGTGGACTGGCACCGTGGCTGCGATACCGCTACCCAGAGAGCCCCCGTGGGTCCGGTGGTGCAGGACCAGGCAGGGGTTGCCCGTAGTCACCATGCGTAGGAAGCAGCTCGACAGCCCTCACAGCAGCAGCATAGGAGCGAGTACGATCATCCCGGTCCGTTCGCCCCCCTTACCAAGTTGTACTTCTGCCTCTCGCAGGTGGAAGATGGAGGTGAACTGTTCCACACCCTGGATGACGGCCACACGAGATTTACAGACCTGATCCAGCTGGTGGAATTTTATCAACTCAATAAGGGTGTGCTTCCATGCAAGTTGAGACATTACTGTGCTAGGATCGCTCTGTAGCCAGACCAGAAGTAACTTATTCAACCTTGGCAGAACGAGAACCCTAGGGGAAGAGAGAGAAAAAAGAAGCCCCATCAATAAGGCTGATGATGTTGCCATGGTGAAAAGGAAGTATTTTACCTGCAAGTTACAAAACATAGTTTGTGCATCGCAAATAAGCAAAGACTTGGATTGACATTGTGTTAATAATTTAAAATTCAGTAGTTAAAATTAAACCTCAGAAAAAACTGATTTGGTGTGCTCCTGTGTGATTTTTATATTGCTATATTTTCTTCAAAAATGCATAAACATCTAATCATTTTTACTATTGAAGCATTAGAAGTCTCACCCATACCATATGGAAAAAATTCTGGGTTTGGAATTATTTGTAGTTACATTATTTTTTTGTACCTTGAGACGTATGATAAACTTTGAGTTAAGAGAAACTATAACTTCCTCAGAACACTAAAAGCTCCTTTGAAATATGTATTTTCTAGGTTTATCATAATCTTACACTTAGATAATAATTTGAAGAAACGGCTTAAGGTTATTTTGAGATGGGCTGATATCTCCCTCCCCCCTCCCCCGGGTGACTTCATATATTATGAATTATTACTGATACTGTAAACTTATATTGGTGTTAGAGGGCTACCATGCTATGTACACATTGTTGATGGTGTTTTCCCCTCATTCGCTTAATGTCTGACTACCACGCTATTTGTTTTTAAGAAACAAAAACAAAAAACCCTGAGGGAAATTATATAATTTTCACATATTGTGACATAGAATCTGTAACAATATGACTTTGTTACCTTAATATTTATATTTCTCCCATGCGCCAAACCTCCGGAGCTGCGGTTCTCAACCTGTGGGTCACGACCCCTTTGGGGGGTTGAACGACCCCATTCATAGGGGTCATCCAATATATCTTGCATATCAGATATTTACATTATGATTCATAACAATAGCAAACTTACAGTTATGAAATAGCAATGAAAATAATTTTATGGTTGGGGGTCACCACCACATGAGGAACTAACTGTATTAGGAAGGCTGAGAACCAGTGCTCCAGAGCCTTCACTACTACATCATGAACTTGATCAAAATGAGTGAGATAAAAAATTCAGAATCTCTAAGGAAGCCAACAGATTCTTTTACACAGAGGGGCCTTTCTCTTGTCGCTGTGGACCCCGTTTCCATTTCTTACCATGACAGCACCACTGTGGAAGCCAAGAATTATGTAAGCTTGAGATACACGGAGTTTCTGCCTCCTTTTTCTGAGACCATCTAAGAAGTTTTAGGTGATGTTTTATTCTTTTTCCTTATTTATTTTTGTGGGAAAGACACTGTTCAAAAGTAAAAAGAAAAATTGAGACATTAGCATTAAAGCCAGACAAGATCGTCTTCAACTCTTCAAACTGGTTCTTGTTAAACAATATTTCAAATGACATATTTGAGTTTTAAGTAAAAGCTATGCTTTTGGTAGCAAAGCATCTGAAAACATTCATGAAACTAATAAAATGATCCGTCTTCTGAAAGAGAAGATAGATATTCTGCCTGAATTTTAAAAAACATTTAGGCTTCTGCCTGAACTTTAAAAAAAACATTCAATTTCGTTTTAGTCAGTACAAAACTAGTTCCTAAAATACCGAGGCATAGAATATAAATATTATAAATGTTCTAAAGTAGCCATTGAATTGTACAAAAGCTTGGAAAACCCAACTGCATATGAAGCAGCACGGGATAAGCACCCCTTTCCCCTGCTAGACGGTACCTTGACTAGTTTCAGTTTTTAAAAATACCTTTGAGTGTTGAAACGTTTTTTATGTTGCAATTTTTGCTGTATCAATTTGAAGGATTCCTGATGGGGTGGTGGTGGTGGTTCCGACCCATCGTGACCCTGTGCGCAACAGAACAAAACACTGACCGGTCCTGCGCTGTGCGCACAATGTCCCTGTGCTGGCGCCTGTTGTTGTAGCCGTGGTGTCCGTCCATCTCCCTGAGGGCCCTCCTCTTATTTGCTGCCCCTCTCTTTTACCAAACATGTCTCTCCTGACAGCATCTCTGGAATGTGTAAGATGAAGTCTCGCCATCTTTGCCTGGAAGGAGCGTTCTGGGACTACAACTTCCAAGACAGATGACTTTACCTTTTTAGGAGGCTGTGGAACTTTCAATATTCTGCAGCACAATTCAAAGGTATCGATTCTTCAGTCTCCCTTCTTTTGTGTCCCAACTTTCACGTGCATAGGAGGCCATGGAAAATAACATGGCTTGGACCAGGAGCACCTTAGTCTCGAAGTAGCATCCTTACTTTTCAATGAAGAGGTCTCATGAGACAGATTTACCTAATACAACACGTCTTTTGATCTCTTGACTGCGGCTTCCATGAGGATTAAATATGGATACAAGCAATACAAAACTCCTTGAAAATGTCAAGCTTTTCTTCATTTATTAAAATGTTACCTATTGGTCCAGTAGTGAGGATTTTGGTTTTCTTTTCATTGACCTGTAATCCGTACTGAAGTCTACATCTTTGATCTTCATCAGCAAGGGCTTCAAGTCCTCTTCACTTCCGCAAACAAGGTCATCTGCTTATCTCAGGTCGGTAATAAGCCTTCCTCCATTCCTGATGTCACATTCTTCTTCATATTAACCAGCTTCTCTGATGATTTGCTTTGTGAGAGGATCTATCCTCAGGCACACCTTTCCTGATTTTAAACTGTGCAGTATTCCCTTGTTCTGCTCTCACACCTGCCTCTTGATCCAGGGACAGGTCCCACATGAGCACAACAATGTTCTGGAATTCTCATTCTTCTCAAGGTTAGCCACAGCTGTTAGGATCCACGGAGTTGAATGTCATTGCGTAGCCAGTAAAACACAAGTAAACATCTTTTGGGTTCTCTAAGGTCCCTCTGATATCAATGTTATACCTTATTCGAGGCCCTCTTCTGAATTCACCTTGAACTTCTGACAGCTCCCTGTCAACTATTGTTGGATGTCCAGCAAAATATTACTTGCATATGATATCAATGTAATGGGTACATCACTAGGTAAGATTTAATTACCTTCAGTAAAATTTTGCTTGGACTCTATATCAAAGATGTTGGGTACTTCCCGCATGCGGCTGAATCGCTTTCTTTGAAATGGACACAATCATGAATCTCTTCCAATTAGTTGGCCAGGTAGCTGTCTTCCAAATTTCTTGACATGGACAACTGAGTGCCTCCAGTGCTGCATGGTTTTGTTCAAACAGTTCAGTTGGAATTCCATCAGTTCTTGAAGCCACAACAGCAGTTCAAAACCACCAGCCCCTCTTTGCGAGAAAGATGAGGCTTTCCGCAGTCCTAAAGATGGGCAGTCTCAGAAACCCACAGAAGCAGTTCTGCTCTGTCTTAGAGGGTCACTATGGATTGGAATCAACTCAATGGCAATGAGTTTTAGTTGAGACCAAATGGTGCCTCTTCTTTTCTTTTTGCTTCTATGTATAACTTCCTTTGTAATATAAATTCATTATTTTGAAACCCAGATTTGGTAGGTAGGTTCTGTGATCTTAAGCTATGGAATCCAGAACAGTCAGTGAGAGAAAGGATGACAGAGGGAAATAGTTATTTTCCCAATTCTTTCTGAGAAAGGACTTTGATCCCACCCCCATTTAAATCTAATATGAAACTAAATCTTCTAATCTGATACCTTTGCAGGTAGTATTAAAATGTATTTACAAGATAAATGTAAATTACCTTTGGATTATTTTCACCTTGACTTAATCAAGAGCCGCTACCTCGTACCATTTTTGAATACAGAAAGGACAATATCAGCTCTTACAAAAAACAAACAAAACTTTTCTGACCTCATTTTGACATTGGTATATTCCACTTTTCTACTAAGAAGTAATTCCAACTTTTTTTATTTTCTTACCTCGAGGGATCAGATAATCACTTTGAAATATGCAAGGATATAATCAAGATAAAAATGATCAGGAGTGCCTCAATTCAGAATACTTACTTCTTTCACACACGTTTTTGTATGCCCTGACAGATTTGAGTCGATTGGATAGACATTTTTATTTTCATGCTGTTGTAGGGGGGGTGGTCAGAATTCTCTTGATTCCCCTGCACCAACAGTGCTGAAATCTACACATGATATTGTCTTTCTGTTTATGAGCCACCTACCCCAGGGCCCACACTTCTCTCTAGAAGGAATGTTGTCATTAGTAGTGGTTCTGACCTGGTGCTCAGTGGCCCCAATGGAGAGCTCTTCTCCCTATGGGAGGCCGTTCTGTACCGTAGACACCACAGCGTGGTGAAGCTTATGGTTCTCCTTTACAGAATGTCTTTACATCGATACAATAAACAGACTCTTGAAGCAAGGTAATTATACAAGAAACACAATCCTATGTAGCAGAGCCCCAGATTGAAACCCTACTGTCTGTGGTTTACCATGTCTTCTGCTTGTGTTCATTATTGTCATCTAAGGCCTTCACTTTTCTGTCTTGTGTTCTTGGGAGGACACAGTGGTGGTTCTCATTCAATGTTACCCACACTTTCTATGGGACACAGAGTAGTTTGCTTGAGATGGAGGGTTCTCCTAACATATAGCATTCACGCAGCCAACTCTCCAAGGCACCAGTCCTGCATCCCCTCACTCCCACATTTTTAACATCTGGCATTGAGACATTCTGGTATCAGGGGCACTGTTTGTAATATCTCCAGCTGCATATTTATCAGGCCACAGGTAATATGGCTAAGGAAGAGGCAGACCTCTTGACTGGAAACAACGGCATACACCTAAATGAGCGTTGCAGGGCTCTCCCACCTTGAGAAGGCTTTCAGTTGAGTTTCTAACCAGCATATTGTTCAGGCTTGGCGGAAGACTCGGCTATGTGCTGGAAGCAGAGAGAACTTGAAGCATGTACCGGTGCGGATCAAAGTCTAAGGTAAAATAGAGGAGCAACAGGTACGAGGAAGATCATTAGTGAGATGGATTGACATATAGGCTGCAACAATCGACTCACACAAGGGAGGATCTTGAGGATGGCACAGGACTGTGACCCATAGTGTCACTATGACTCAGCTTACTTGATGGCACCTAACAAAGACAGCAGTATATTGTTACTGCAATTGGGACATTGTGTGATCAGCTCTTTGCAGTGCAAATTTCCTGTGCTCATATACGTAATTCATCCCTCCTTAACTCATCCCTATATGGTATACATATAGATGATACGGCTGTTTTTATGGAAATAATGCCAGAAAACCTCAATAGTGAGGATTGCCCCCTCTAAGGGCTGCAGAGAAACATACTGGACCAGAACCTAGGAGCTCTGATAGTGCGTAGTGGGTCGTGCACTGAGCTGCGATCTGAGCAGTCAGCAGCTTTGAACCCACCATCCACTTCACAGGGGCAAGACGAGGCTTTCTGCTCTCCTAAACAGTCAGAGCCTTGGAAACCCCAGGGAATTGAATTGAGTTGATGATAATTGTTTTTGTTTTTTTAGTACCATAACCTTTAGACCAGTGGTCCTCAACCTTCCTAATGCTGTGACCCTTGAATACATTTCCTCATGTTGTGGTGACCCCCCCAACCATAAAATTATTTTTGTTGCTACTGCATAGCTGCTATTTTGCTAGCTATGAATCGGGTGACCCCTGTGAAAGGGTCATTCGAACCCCAAAGGGGTTGCGACCCACAGGTTGGGAACCACTGCTCTAGACACACACTTTTTTTCTTAGTTGAAAGGCTAAGTGTAATTTGGAGTTCTCACCCTCCTAATCTATAACCCTTGAGAATGGAACATATCGATGGTTCAAAACCCTGCTGTAGAGACCCTGCTTAGACAATGCAGAACATGGGATGATGCATGCCAAAAATCCCCACTACTGTCCTGTCAATTCCTACTCATGGCGACTGTCTGCTCTTTACAGGAGCAGACAATGTCATCTGTCTCGTGTAAGGGACTGTTGGGCTTTCACTGCTGACCTGGGTGAGGGAACAGGGGCCCTCATGGCCGAGGGCGTTACTGGGGCTGCTCTTAAAATTGCCAGTTGAAACCCATCAGTAGTTTAAGGGAGAAAGCTAATGCTGTTTGTTCTCATGAAGATTTCAGAAATGCAAAGGGGCAGTTCTGTTTTCCCTAGAGGGCCCATATGAGTCTGAATGGATTCAACAGCAGGGGGTGGGCAGGGGAACATTGAGGGGGAAAAATGACTAGATTATTGATGTATCTCAGAGAAGTAAGCTTGCTGAATGAATATGTCCCTACCTGGCAGGTTATACATTCAGAATAAATTTTGTTCTCCTTTAGAACAGAAGTTCTGGCCCTATTTTCAATCTGAATAGGTCCTGAGGATGAGATACTTGCCTCGTGTGTGTGTGTCAAGTTCCCTCCAGCATGTGTTGAGTGTCTATTATGGGAGAGGCAGTCAGAGCTACAAAATTTCATAATGGAGTATAGACATACACGTATCTAGCTTAGATGTCTAGGCTTCACCGAAGGCATTAGTGGACAACAAGGGTACCAGAATTGATGGAATGTCAATAGGCACTCACTTGTCTAAGCCAAGACTTTTGAAAGACAGCTATCTGGTCAACTCATTGGAAGAGGTTCATGAGAAAGGAGGATGGCAGATGTGTCGTTGCCCATATTTTGGACCTGTTATCAGGAAGGCCCAGAAAATTCTCAGAGAAAAAATAAACTTTTAGTTGACTCTCTTTGTATAGGGAAGGTGACTTCTAGCAGTGGTTTTGGTCGACATTAAGGTGAATCTCAAGGTGGTGGTCTTGGAGGTTCTCTTAGTCCCACCTGGTCTTGTAGTGCTGGACTCTTGAGATTCTGTGCTTTCTACATTTTTCTCCCATTCTATCCAGGACCATCTATTGTGTCCCTACCAGGATGGCTGGTAGCTTGGCACCATCTAGTTCTTCTGATCACAAACTAGAGGATTCCACAGTGCAATTTATAATAGTGAAAACACAAAACAACACATACCTGTCCCTAGGCAGTTGATCAGATAAGTTAATATACAATGAAGTATTATATAACCATCATATTGGTATTCACTGATAAGAAATATATAGTTGTGGTTTTTTGGAAAGTGCATAGGTGTATGTGTATATTTGCACAGACATTAACAAAATATTAGTTCTCAGAAGTCTTTGTGGAAATAGTTGACACTGCTCTATCTACACAGAAAATCGGAGAGATTTTTGGATAAATGTTTTGTTTTGATATTGTTTTTTCTATGTAGTTTTTATCACTGGGATAAATTTTTTAATAAAGAAACAGCTTTTTCTTTTAGAGAAAAAGATTCTTTCAAATAGGACAAAATCAGTTAAAACACTCTAGGTGCCTAAATTCACTTATTATTGTCATTTCTTAATGTAAACTAGCATTCTTGCCTAATATAAAATACCATATGGATTGATTACTGGATAGCTGTCTGTTTACTCTAGTTTTTCAATCTGAACATGTTACACTCATATGTTACACTCATATGGATGAGTTCTTACCTTTTAATGCTCAGTGAAAATGAACACATATCCCTGAAGATGTCTGGCTATTTCTTAAGGAAGAAAGAAAAGTCTAAATTTGGGCTGTGGTCTTTGTAACTCCCCATCCCAGTCTGTGGTCTTTATAACTCAAAGGAACTGGGAATTTTTCACTAAAAAGCCACCAGTTTTTATCTTCTGAGGTGAGGCTAGCTCCCAGCTTTTGTTCCTGAAGAATGACTGAAGATTACAAATGGCTTCAGTATCAAACTCCCCACTTCCCTGTCCATGGCATTATCCCAAATGTGCATGACTCCTACATGCCCTTGGGAGTCAGAAAGTTATTTGAGCCTCATGTTCTCTGAGAGGGTATTACTTTCTTGGTGTGCATTGTAATATTATAACGTTTTAATATGGTTAAAAATTAACCATTTACCTTGGGAAGAGTTTTTTCCTCCTTCCTCTGAGTTATAGATACCATTTATATAGTCTCTTTAGCTCTTAACAATTTCACAGCCTATAATATCTTTGCTTAATTTCTTATAGAAAATAACTTAGCTTTTGTGCTTCTTGTGCTTGTGTCTCTTATCTTCTTGGTGGTTCTCAAACGTGTCCTTGACTCCAAGTCACAATTATTACCTCGTAGTTATTAACTTGCTTCCAAGCATGTACTCAAACTCTTTATGCAATGGCTCAGTTCTTAAAATAATTCATGAAATGTCCTGTTGACTGAACGCTTAGTTGTGGGATAAAGAGCAAGGATAGGATGATGATGATGATAATGATGGCCATAATGATAATGGTGATTGTTTAAATATGACCCAAACTGCTGAATGCACCATTAGTGACACCAGTATATTTGGTTTTTCTTAGAATAAGTAGAATGTTTTAATTTATGAGGCAGCAAACTAACAGAGAGGTCTGTGGGGCCAGTCCCTAGAAGACCCCTTCCCTAGAAGAATGCACTACATAGGACAGCACTGAAGATACAGCTTAGGGAGAGAGGTGGGTCTGCTCAGGACACACAGAACACACAGGAGCAAACTAAGAAGGAAGGAGAGAGAGAGACAGAGAACCACATCCTGGCCCACCAAGCCCGAAAGACGATATTCCTGCTCAGAGCAGCCAATGCACACTGGCTGGCCCCACCACAAGACACAGCATCCTCTCACTGACCCAAAGCATAAAGGGGGACAACACTGGAGACACAGTGTGGAAATTATGCCCATTCTGAACCCCCACACCGGGAAAAGGGAGTGCAATCAAATAACAATTGGAGCAAGCAATGAAGTCCCTGAGGAATCCCCAAAATAGACTTCAGGGGCAGGGCTTGGCACCTCATCAGACTCCATTGGAAAACATTCATAAAGGTCGACAGACAGACCCGGAACTATTTATAGGCTTTCCCCCCACCCCCCATCTCTTTCTTGTCTATCTATATAAGATAGGCAGGATAAACAATACTGAGGCGGAATCAATGGGACTGATGGTTCCAGGGGGACATGGGTGGAGGAGGAATGGGCTAGTCCCAAGGACAAGGAGATAAGTGATTTAAAACCAATGGCGAGGAGGGCATAGAATGCCTGGGGGGGTTGAGCAAGTGCAGTGTAGCCGAGAGAAATTACTGCAAGCAGAATGAAGGTCAAACATGATAGTGGGACAAGAGGAAAATAAATGGAAATAAATGAAAGAATTAGGACACAAAGGAAACTTAAAGAGGATATAAATACAGGCACATATGTAAATATATTGATATATAATGATAGGGATATACATCTATGTACATATATTTATATGTTAAGTATTAAGCTAGCAGACGTATATTAGGCATCTACTCAAGTACTCCCTTAATACAAGAGCACTTTTTTTAATAACCTGGCATTCCATGATGCTCACCTTCCCAACACAATCCCTGAAGACAAAATGGGTGCATAAGCAAATGTGATGATGAAAGTTGATGGTGCCTAGCTATTAGAAGATATAGTGTCTGCGGTCTTAAAGGTGTGAAGATAAACAAGCGGCCATCTAGCAAGGAAGCAACAAAGTCCACATGGAAGAAGCACACCAGCCTGTGTGATCACGAGGTGTCAACAGGATCAGGTATCAGGCATCAGAAGACCCAAAATAAATAATCATATCAATGCAAATGCGGAGGAGTGGAGTGGAGACCCAAAGCCCATCTGTAGACAATTGGACATCTAATCACAGAGGGCCATAGGGAAGGGACAAGCCAGCCAGGTGCAGTATAGCACCAATGAAACACACAACATTCTTCTAGTTCTTTAATGCTTCCCCTTTCTCCCCCACTATCATGACCCCAGGTTTACCTTACAAATCCAGCTAGACCGGAGCATGTGCACTGGTACAGAGAAGAGCTCTCAACACATGGAATCCAGGACAGATAAACCTCCCAGGAACAGTAATGGGAGTAGTGATACCATGAGGGGAAAGGTGGGGGATGAAGGGGAGAAAGGGACAGCTGATCCCAATGTGACCCGCAAAGGGGGACAAATAACAGAAACATGGGTGAAGGGAGACAGGGAACAATGTAAGATATGAAAATAATTATAATTTATCAGGGGTTCATGAGGGTGGAAGGGTAGGAAGGGAGGAAAACAATGAGGAGCCGATACCAAGAGCTCAAGTAGAAAGAAAATATTTTGAAAAGGATAATGGGAATGTATGTACAAATGTGCTTGACACAATGGATGTATGGATTGTTATAAGTTCTGTAAGAGGCCCCAATAATATGATTTATTAAAATTAATAAAAATGTAGAAAAACTACATTGATTTGCATTACATAATATTTCAAGACATCCAATAACATGGTATTTTGTATTAGACATGAATCTTCATTCTAGAAAAGTTAGACATGCAAATTCAAAGCAAAATTTCATCTGTAATTTATCATCTTCAGAGAACACCCTACCCATTGATATGTACAATGAGTATACATCATTTGTGTCCCCTTTTAGAGAATCCCGTTGTTTATTTCCCCTAACCAGTTAATCTAATGTTTCTAGGTACTTAAATTTTATTTATAATGAGTAGTACCATACATACTAGAGTATAATCTGACCCAAATATAAGCCGAAACACCTGATTTTACCTACCACCGCATGTACACAATGCAGCTTGTATAGTTTGAGGCCTAATGCAGGCTGATGATATTCCAGAATGTGATGACATGACTGTTTGCATAGAGCAGCCTGTGTTAGGGCTCATAATATATATGCTGCATTGTGTACACACTGTGTTACTGCATGCTCTGCGTCACTGCATATGCAGCATTACCACATATGTATGGGAAGTGCTAACACAGCACCTGCAGTACACAACACAGCGTGTAGATTATAAGGCCTCACACAGGTTGCTCTATGCAAGCCTAGTCCAGATAGGGGTTAATAAGAAACTAAAAAATAAAATATAGCAGACTAAGTACTATAAATAAGCGTACTATATATCCAAGACCAGAGATATACCGCTTCTTGTATTCAGCAATGCTTGGGCAGAGCAAGGGGGTGTGACCAAGCACGGGTAAGACTGTAAAGGCTACATCATTGGTCACAGCCCTGGAGAAGAGGGGCTGCATCTGACATTCATCTGACAAGGATGCTATGCGCCCAGGTACCAGCACACAGAAGTGGGCAGGTTCTTGGCCAGTACAGCACTGACATAGAGGCTGCCGTGCAGGAGAAAAGAAGAGCGGTGATATCAGCTGTTAACAGACCACCCACAGAGACTGCAGGCACCCGCAGAGGAGCGGGAGAGACTGGAGAACACCCGCACTGCACCCGAGAACAGGTAAGTGGGACCCTCCCATGAGTATAAGCCGAGGGGGTGCTTTTTCAGCATTAAAAATGTGCTGGAAAACTCGGCTTATACATGAGTATACACGGTAAGTTATTTTGTCATATATGCATCACCAGGAAGATTATCTGCAGTTGGAAAGCAAAAGAAGCTTTAAAAATCACACACACACACACACACACACACACACACACACACACACACTGTATATTGTTAGGGGCCATCAGGTTGGCTCTGCCCCATAGCAACCCTTTGCACAATAAAAGGAAACACTGCACGGTCCTGTGCCATCCTCACAATTGTGCTTGTGTGTATGTTTATATATATATATATATCCCACGGAAAAAGTTGAACTTCTTTTATGTTTGCCTTTTTAAGAAGAGTCCAAATTAGTTAGATGATCTTCCTTTGTATGTAATTCCAAGATTGGAGTATAGAAGACTTGAGATTCTCTTAATGTATAGTTTGTGAACCAACTACCTCAAATTTCTCTCAGAGATTCACTTTAACATCTTTAGCCCTACAGAAATAAAAGTCAAAACCACAATGAGATGCCATTTCACATGTACTAGGATGACTATTATTTTTAAAAATGCAAATTGATTTTAACAACTGTTGGTGAGGGTGTAGAGAAAATGGAAAATTCATACATTGCTAGGGCAAAAGTAAAAGGGGCAGAAAATAGTTCTGCACTTCACAAATCATTAAACAGAAATGTTAAACCTATGACTCAACTTCTTCACTTCTAAGCATAGAAAGAGCCTTAAAAAGGTTCCAGGGAAAATCCCATTATCTTTCCAATTCCTTTCCCAACAAACTATTTGAAGCCCCCTTAGACTATTGAAGCTATTTCCACAAACGATTGACGTTCTCTTGGCTAACTAGGTATATTATGTAAATTGTATACTTTTATGCCCAAATGAAAATCTTAATTACTCCAGTGACCTTTCCTCAAACTTTTTGAATCCCATAAACTATTCAAAGCCACACTACTCCAAGAAATTGGAAACAGTGACTCCCAGCAGGCATATGTACAACAATGTTGATGGCAGGGCTATTCACAGTAGTAGCCAAAATGTCAAAAGAACCCAAATCTCCCTCCACAGGTGAATGGCTGGATGAAGTTTGGTGTATACACAACAGTCTTCAACTCCAAAGAGAAATGATGTTTCAATAGATGCCAAGGGGTGGATAAGCCTTGACAACAATATGCTCCATGAAATAAGCCAGATACAAAGGGACAGCCATTATATGATCCACGTATGTGATGTCTGGACTAGTGAATTCATGGAAACAAAGGGAAATCAGTAGTGACTGGAGGATGGAGGAGGAGAGAGCAGAGAATTAAAAAATCTGAAAGGATTCTGATTGTTCAGGGCCCCGGAATACGCATTTGTAATGAGCAATCGAGGTGAGTTAGAAGGTCAAAGAACTTTGAGAGATACTATCTCAGTGCACCTGACCGTGCCTGCCCAGTGCACATCTCTGCCAAAGGCTCCGCTGCTTTCAAAACTGCAGCAGCAAGGCAATGCCCCAAATTCCCGTTAGTGTAAAACGACAATATTCATTTTCACTGACCACACAACCCGTAAAGATGTTTTCTCTTCCTTTCCACTACATTTGGTTTGCCGTCTTTCAAATCCGCTACAGGGAAGAGAGTTCAATCAAGTCAGTGTAGCATTGTTCAAATACATAGGTTGAGTTTCATGTATTATTACAGAATTTCAGGCTTTTCAATGTTAAGCAGAGGATGTGCTAAATATAATGGATTTGTAGGTTAAGTCAACCACTGTTGACAGTAAGGGGAAGAGTATAATATGTAAAGCCTGCGGACTCCTGTTTTAAAAATCCTGCCATAAAATTCAAAGCACCAAAACAGTGGTAGGGGATAGCCAGAGGATGTCACCAGTGCGCCATGCATTTATAGTGGCAAAGTTCTTTTTGCTGTTAGCGCTTAGAAATCGCAGTGACTGGTGCTCTTATACCTTTGGAACATCAAATATATATATATATTTACTGTACTTTCCTTATAAATTATTGACTGAGTCTGTACCAATTAGTTCTACTAGTGGGTAGGTTGGTTATCAAGTTAAGCTTCAAGACAAGAACCTGGACTCAACTGATTAAAAATTTAGAGGCAGATGATTAAATATGCAGATAGTCCATGAAGTTACATCTTGAAAACATTCTATTGCCTTTTAATACTAATGATTTGTATAATTAGTAAAGAGCAAGCTCAAAAGAGTTTTAAAAAGAAAGGGAAACCTTAAAGGGAGGAGGGTTAAGTGCCCCAAAGTAAGCATATCTTTCGATTAGGATACATTTCCCAATAAGATAGTTACAGCTGTTTCGCTTTAGGAATGCTGACCTCTTTTTGGTAAAGGCTGTGTTACAGAATTCTACAATTGTTTTGGAACTTGTGTGTTTAATCACTAAGTATTCTGAGGGCTAATTAGGTATATTTCATGAATTGTATACTTTTTCGTCCAATTAAAAATCTTAATTACTCCAGTGACTTTTCCAATTTGAAGGTGAAGCGTAGTTGTCCAGCTCAAACTGGAAATGGCATTGAGCTCTTTTGGCTTACAACAAAGCTATTTTTAGTTAATTATAAAATTGCCCTAAGCATCTCAGATGGCCAAATGCTAGGTCTTAAAAACTTTGTTTTCTACAGAACCTGGATTCTTCTCGGGTATGAGCGCAGATTTGGAATCAATCAAAGTGTTTTATTGCATGGGAACAGAAAAGATATTTAGAACTCTGTGCTTGTTTTCTTGGCTGTATGATGGGGAGAAAAATGAAAGAATATCAGAAATAGCTATTACTTGCGGGGTTTTGCTAAGTGTTAGTGCCTGCCAGAGACTGTGCATAGTAGACTTCTTACAATGACTGAGAAAAGAAACCAGGGAAGCTGTGCTGTTCTGCTGTTACCAAAGAGAATACAGAGAAGTGATGGCGTCTCTTTCCAATTCCAGATCTTACATGCCTAAGATCTTTTCCAAACAGACTGTTTTCACTAGCTAACACTGCTACTGTGCTTTCTAAGACTCAGGCCCTCCACTGGACAGTGCTTTCACTGTGATACTGGCAATGCATGTATGTGAGCGCCTTTCATGCACTACTGAACAGGAAGTACCTTCCCAGCATCTTCCAGTTCATTTGAAGGGGACGGACGCAATGGTTCAGTGATCATTGCCTAACGGAAAGGGTGGTGGTTCAAACCCACCAGCTGCTCCTTGGGAGGAAGATGGGCAGTTTGCTTCCATACAGATTACAGCTTTGGAAACTCTACAAGGTAGTTCGACTCTGGGCTGAAGATCGCTATGAGCCTCGGTCTGTGTCTTATACATAGGCTTAAATTCAAGTAATCTCTCTTAGCCGACTGTGGCGGGAGAGCCCTGTTGACGTTTCCTAAAGAAATGAATGTTTTTAGGTCATGTTTCGACACAGTGTTGTAGGAGACAGGAAACTGATAAAGATACGATCAAGCTTAGAACCATGGTGAATTTGAACAGCGGCCTCAAGGTCACTTCAGGAATCTAGGATTGCCCAGCCCTTCTCATGTGACGTCCTTGACATTACCTGTTTGAACCTGACTATTGATAAATCTCTCTTAGAGATATTTTCTGAAAGTTGCTTTCATAACTTCAGTTTTCACCGGGGCATTTTTAATTAAATCTCTAACATATCACACACTCGACCTGACACGACTGTATCTGTGGGTAAACATTGCAGGTGAGCAAAATGACAATTATAACACGATTTAAAATAGGTTAAAGACTAGGAAAGATAAGGTTCTGAATTTCTAAAAGAAATATGTTGGCGGCATCGTTTCATTTATTTGCTATCTCGTCTCGAGGATTTGTTTGCTCTGTCCCTGCCCGGCCAGGCTGTTAATAAAACCAGTTTGTAGTTACTTATGATTTTCAGTTTAGTTTGCAACTGCTACTTAGTGGGGATTTTTTGGCTGTTTATGGTGGGCCTGTGTTAACTAAAGAGACTATAACATCTTTGTATAGAGGCATTGTGTCATCAAATGTTTCAATAGGAAAGACCCCATGGGAAGAGAGCCAGAATGAAAAGACTATAAACTGTAGGCACAGAAAACTGGGGGTTCTAGTCTACTTCCCAGCTTCATGACACTGGGACGAATGACTTAAGTTCTCTGTCAGTTTTGTTTTCCAAAAGAAATCGCCCTGGGCGTCAGAGAACATATGTCAAACACGACACCTGCAGCTTGACACAAAATAGTTCAGAAAACATTCAAACCCCAAACCCCGAACCATTCCTTTCTCCTCCCCTCTGTGAACATAATAATCACTTAGTCAATTTGGTTGGAATGAGAAATGACTGATCATGTACAAGTCAACTGGAAGTTCCCTCATTGACTCTCATCTCCAAGCTCATCCTACTCTGCGATCCCTGCTTGCCAGGTGGCGGTGAAGGTTAGCTATTGTTCTCTGAACTGCCCTGGCTTCCCACACTCCTTCAGGGCTCGCTGAGCACCAGGTGTATTTTGGGTAGGTTTTCGTGACCATTTTCTCATATCTACTCACTTTTGGAAAATGAAGTTGTTCTATTAAAATCCGGGTGGAGAGGAGGACAAATGAATCCTAAAGTATCTGAGAAAACACATTCTGCTGCCAACACACTGACCAGAAATTCAAAACGTGTCTGAAACGCTCAATCCGTTTAAAAGCATTGTACTTGGGCCATTTTTGCCCACTCGTACTGTTTATCCGCCCATGTAATTGTGTCGGGTTGACTTTTTCTCAGGCAAGGCCTCTTTTCACTCATCAACAATCTTGCTGTTCTTCAAAGTGCAACTTGAAATATGCGCCCTTTCCCTGAAACCTTCCAAGGGGAGGGGAAACAGACTCACCCAGCATGCAGTTCTCTCCGAATGTTACATTTCTGGGGATAGGAGGAAGTGGGCCTTGTAGAATTAGCAGGTGTTTGAAACTGACAGGAAGGTCCCGAAGGGCTCGCAGTCTTCTCTGTATTCTTTCCTGTCCTCTGTGGTGTCTAGAAAGGCCCTGCATGCTACAAAAGGGTAAGTCAAGAAGTATTGCAAAAAAGCCACCGGATCCTTTCTTAAGTAAAAGTATCAAAATAGGAAGTTGTCGTTTCTTAACGTACCTCCATCTATAAACTTCTTAACACAGTGTTGTCATCTCTCTCACAGTCCCCCACAGAATTCTAACACTCGTGGACTGACATCACGTCAATAGGGCGGTTGGGCGTCCTTAAGGGACTCAAAGGGTGCTCTTCTGAAATGCTATTTGAGTTTGAGGATCAAAACGTCTGGAGGGGCAAGACCTGACCTCTAGGGCAGATGGGCGAAGGAGTCCCAGTGAAATTCTCATAGGACAGACCTTGCTACCTTTGAGGAACGAGCAGGTATGTAATTGTGATGGAAACAAACAAACAAAAAAACCCAACTTCCTCAGCACAAATTTCCTGGCCTTTTCCCTCAACAATCAGTTATTTTTCTTAAAATGCTTTTCCTAATAAACCCCCATGATTGTCCTGGGTTCTTCCAGGAAACCCATGGAAACGACCCTTTTCAGAGGTTAAAAGCAGTCACCGTAACCCCGTCTGCGTCAAAACCATTCTTTCCTGGGACACTGCATTCCCATAAACGTGGTGCAAAACGTTAACGATTTGGCAATATGTCTTCTTGAGCTTTGTTAAAAATGTAACAATAGCCTTGACTTCAAAATTGTCCTCTTCTCCCCTTGCCACAAAGGGTCAGGTGTTTGAAGGCATGCTCAATAGGCTAAGACAAGTGTATTACTGAGAGAACTTGTCTGCCCTCATCTACTCATCACAGAGACCTGTTTCAATGCATTTTGGGGACAAAACACGTGCATTTATAAATTGGAATGCTAGTAGCAGTACCTCTTGACTTATACTTGTATATGTAACCCCTGAAAAATAGACCCATACCATACTCAAAAGAGTAGAAAATCATCCTTGGGAATTTTGTAAATAATTTTGGCTACTTTTCTGTCTCTACTTTCTACATTGCTTGTTTTCATTTGTTTGTTTGTTTTTCTTTCTTTTTCTGCTTGAAGCATATGGAGATCAATGGAAACCACTTATTATCCATCATATGTATTTGGTTTTTGACCATATGTGTTTTCTCTGTCTCTAGTTTATTTATTTAACATTCACTAATTGCCTACTATGTGTTAGATACTGGTCTGAGAGCTAGAGAAATGCAGGTTCTTGTCCTCCGGAGAGAACTTACAAAGAGTGAGGGGAAAATAGGTAAGTATAAAACCACATGGCTGGACAGCTAGGGATGAAATATCAGGCCACATGGGTAAATTTAACCTGTTTGGGGCTGTCATTATCTTCCAAATAAGATATTCTATAGTTTATCTATGAAGATTTCTAATTAGTAGACCACACTCATTCTCCTATCTCCAACTCTCTTTTCTACCTGAGACGAGAAAATCCTAACACTTCCCATTTTCCACTTTGTAAGTTCTCTCTGATGCTGTTTTCTTAGTTGCTGTTACATCACTTCTGACTCATAGAGACCCCCACTCAGTGCAGCAGAATGAACCCCTGCCTGCTTGTTATTAACGGAACTCAACAACTGTTATGTTTGAACTGCTATTGAGTCGATTCCCACTTATGGCGACCCTTTAGAACAAAGCAGAACTGTCCCATAGGACTTGTGAGGTGGACCATCTTAACAGAAGCATGCTACCTTGTCCATCTCTCTTGGAGTGGCTGATGGATTTGAACTGCTAACCTGTTGAGTTAGAGCTGAGCGGTCAGGACTGCACCACCAGGACTTCAAAAATAGACCATATGCAGTGTTATTTAACCTGTTTTAATGACTAAAGAACATTATTGCTGATATTTAAATTGTAATTACAATGTACTGTAATAGAATAGTGCAGCCAGAGATACAGGCCTTCTCCATTGTACACATGAGCGCCTTCATGGGGTAACATGGATAATATACTCCTCTGATGTTTTGTCGTACCTTATAAGAGCATCAAGCATTAAGCTGAGACCTTTGCCTTTTTTATATGGTCGTTGTTGCTGGGTCCTTGGGTGTTGCTTTGTATGTTTATCTGCACAGGGAACCTGGGATTGGAATTAGGAAGTCCTCAGTTTGAAACCGTCAGCCCCTCTGGCTCTGTGGGCGAAAGTTGGGCTTTCTGCTCCCTTGAATTTGACAGCGTAAGAGCAACAACAACAAAGAGTTACCGTCTCGGAAACTCACAGGGACGGTTCTACTCTGTCCTACAGGGTCACGATGAGTTGGCATCCATGTGGCAGGGAGTTTGGTTTGGGCTTTGACGTAGCAGCATCGGTGAGTGTTTAGGGGAAGGTGGGGGAAGCCGGTCATCACCATCAGTGGTTACAAGAATGAAAAAAAGATTCCGCAGGTGATTGTGGCAATGATTGTCCAACCCTTCTTGATATGACTGAACAAATTGACTTTTATGATATGTTAACTATAGCTCAATAAGAGAAAGAGAAAGAATTCTGGCGATTACCTCACGGTCAGCAGGCATAAAAGTAGTAGAACACTGCACTTCTCTATCACTTGCTACTTTTCACAGGGATTTTTAATAAGGATTTGTGCAGACAAGCTGTGCCAGGTATAAGGGAAGAATGCTTGGCAAATGCCACTCGTGACAATGTTCTTCTCACAAAGGCATTCCAAAATGTTTAAGTCATTATTGTCATGTCAAAGCGTGCACATGCACTTCAGGTACGGTCAGTTAATTTTATAAATGAGTTTTTCCACTTTTCCTAGTTACCTTAACAGATATTTCATTAAATTATATTTAAAGATTTGACGAGACAGTCTCTGTGTAAAGCAAGTTAGCTTAAATTTCCACATCTCATCACACTGTGCTTCGTCTAAATGTGGTCGGAGACTGAGAGGCTGGGCTGAATCAGCATGAACATGTGCAGAAAGTAATGAAATTTAATAATAAATAATTCCAAGAGGCCTCGTTAAGCTGGAACATTATTATCAGACTGAATATACATGTTGACAGCTGTACCAATAAATTTGAGAGCGGTGAACATTTACCACATAAAATAATGAAGGGGCTTGAGAGGGCTCTGCCGCTCTTCTCCGAGGGAAAGATTTTCTCCCTGAATTGGTTTCTCTCTTTGTCAAAAAAGAGGAAAGCAGAGAAAAAAATTGGATCTGCTGTCAGATACATGCCTGAAAATAAATGCAGAAGATATATAAATGAACTATAAGAATTTTTCCCCCAGAGAAGTTTGTCATATCATTTCTGCTGTCAAAATTAAGACTACAGATCTAACTGACCATTACCATTTACTTGAGTTTTTGCATCTTATAAAACTGAGAGAGTGCCTTTTCAGTTTTAGTTATAAATAGGAATAAAAAATATGGCTTAATCCCTAGATTTTGATTTCAAATATAGAACTGATAACAAATTCATTATAGTTGGTACATTAAACTGCATAATATTATGAGCTGATAGTGAAATATTATGCTTGGAGACAGATTATATGGTTCTTGCAGCTGACAATAGTTTTCACAAAAGATAAAGAATGCAGAAAGCTCTGTTAGCTTTATTTGGAATATGGTATTATGGAATATAAGTATAGTTTAGTATTAACTTTTCTCAAATATAGAAATACCTAGTATGCAACTTTACATAGGAAACTGGCAGGCTAGGTCATTAAATTTAATTCTGCCAATAGAGAATCAAATATACTCTGGAATCTACACTATATTAGCAAAGAGGGCCATACTAAGAAGATTAATTTCAGACTAATTGCACAAGCCCTGGCATCATTGAGAATAAACAACATAATCTCCTTAAAAGTTTTGTTTTAAGTCTGCATCTAGTATTTCTGAGGCATCAAACATATTTTCATCTTCTTGTGTTGGATACAAGGACCATAGGTGAACAGGTGAGGTTGAATGACCCTTTTTTGGATTTTTCTGTTTTCTTGTATGAAATTGTGGAAGTCCAAGGTTTTATCCACCCTGCTTCCCCTGAGTCCATTTTCACTCACAGCAATCCTAGAGGACAGAGTGAAGCTGCCCCTGGTGGTGAGGCCATGGGAGTAGAAAGCCTCATCTTTATGGGAGTAGAAAGCCTCATCTTTCTTCCACAAAGCTGCTGGCAATTTCAAACTGCTGACCTGGCCTTTAGCAGGCTAACCTGTAGCCACTGCACTCCCAGGGCTCCTGACCCATCAATTGTAGTGAGCTGGAAACTAAGAGATAATCTGACTTGAATTGTATAAAATTACATCCAGTATTTCCACCTCAGGGCACACAACACTTCTTGTACCGAGGTTATACACCAACATGTGTTGGTCTAAAGCTGTGTCTTTCTATATAAAATAGGTACATTTAGTAGGGAACTCTTGTGAACAGTGGTTTGGTCATGTGCTACTTTTGCACATTCTCAACCCACTTTTCAACCTTGTACTTGCTGCCCAGATACTGAACTTCTGCCTCGGTAGACTTTACCCACAGCCACCAGCAGTCATGTGTCCTCCTCTTCCATAGACGGGGAGACAGGCCCCTGGGTGAACGGCCCCCCGGACTGGCCCGAAGCCTGTGCAATGGAGGAAAGCCTGCAAGGGCTTTTCCTGCTTGCTCCTAATGGTCCCAAGGGGATTTCTAGCTTTAAAAAAAAATTATTTTATTTGGGGCTCGTACAATTCTTACCACAATCCATACATACATCCATTGTGTCAAGCACAT
>NW_022103900.1:10335113-10343628 GCF_000313985.2 Echinops telfairi
AGTTCTTTGATGTCTGATAACTGATCCCTTCTACACCTCGTGGTCAGACAGGCTGGTGTGCTTCTTCCATATGGGCTTTGATGCTTCTCAGCTAGATGCCCGCTTGTTTGTTTTCAAGCTTTTAAGACCTCAGATGCTATATCTTATGGTAGCCGGGTACCATCAGCTTTCTTCATTCTAGCTTTCATATAGGAGTTCTTTATTCCCTCTCCTTCCTGAGGGACATGGCCCTGCACACATGTACTGTAGACCTATTGCAGTCTATCAGTTAGATTTTGGGTTTGTTGACTACCGAGTAAGACCTAGCACAACCTCATTGATAAGCACTCCGGCACAGAGCGGTTACTATCCCTATCCATTGTTCCTGGCCAAGCTTCCTTCCTCCTCGCCTTGACCCCATTAGATTTGAAAGATGAAAGGTCACATTTACTGGAAAGTTATAATGAACATGGCTCATAGATCCCAATGCCTAGGGACCATATAGGACAGAATCGTTGTTCCAAGTGGAGTTAATTAGGACTCATTGTGAAACACTGCCCGTCCTGTGCCATCTTCAATACTGCTGTGAGGTTTGAGCCCTTTGTTCCAACCACCGTGTCAGCCCATGCATGTCCTTGAGGGTCTGCCTCTTTTCTGCTGACCCTCTGTTGTACAGAGCGATGTCCTTCTCTGGGGAATGGTTTCTCTGAGACCACACCCAAATACAAAGTCTCACCATCCTTATTTCTAAGGAGCATTCTGACTGCACTTATTCCAGGACATTTGTTTCTTGTGCTGGAAATCTGAAGTATAGGCAATAGGCCATATGCTATAATTCAAAGGTGTCCTTATTCTCTGTGTTTCCTCAGTCACTGTTCAATGTTTGCATGCAGGTGAGGGGATTCAAGATATGGTGGCATGGGTCAAGCACACCTCAGTCTTCAAAGGGACTATTTTGCTTTTTAAAACCTTTAAAGAAGTCTTTTGCAGCTAATTTGCCTAATGCAAAGGACATTTGATTGATTGATTGCTACTTCCACAGGTGTTACTCTGGATCTAAGTGAAATGATATCCAAGTAAAATGGAATATTTTTTTCTGTCAAGCATGATTGCTTAAGCGTCCAGCGTGGGGACTTTTGTTTTCTTCCTGTTGAGGTGTACCCCGTCCTGAAGGCTTTGAGCATTGTCAGTGTTTCAAATACTCTACGATTTCTGCAAGTAGGACGTGTCATTGATATCACAGGTCATTTAAGAGTCTTCCTCCAACCCAGTTGCTCAGGATTTGGTATGGTGATACAAACTTGACACATACCCTCCTTGATTTAAAACCATCTCCCCTTATTCTGTTTGAACAACTTCCTTCTGGTCCATGTACAGCATGTTTAAGTGTCCTGAGTCCTCATTTTTACCAAAAGTATTGATAATTTTTTATGTTTCATGTGGTCGAATGCCTTGGCATAATCAATAAAACTAATACTATCTTTGTAGTAGTAGATGTTCTCAGCCAAGATCCTCTGACGTCAGTGATCCTATCTCTAGTTCCACATCCTTTTCTGAATCTGTTGTAGCTATTTATAGGTCTAAAGAGGGGAGGGCAGTTGAGAGTGAGAGCCTTTCCTTATTTCTGCCGATGGATCTAATAAAAAATGTTACTGCTTCCTGGGCATCTCAGCCTTATGGCCTATTTCTGTATAAGCACAGGAGCCAGTTGAATGGAAAACATTTGAAATTGTTTCAAGTAATTTGAAAAATAATCATAACTCCAGTTTATAAAGCTAAAGCCAATGACAAATGAGATATGGCATCATCTATTTGAGTGTGTGTGACATTACATAGCCCCCAAGTTTTATGTTCTATGGCAAGGAGCATACATCCTCCTCCACATTTGTACAGAATTAGTATATAAAAGTATCTAGAGATTCTATATGATATCTTTATGTGTGTATTTAAATAAATTACATAATGCTGTCTTCAAGAAGCTGTGATGGCTGTTGACCCAAAGGACAGTGGTTCAAATCCACAAGCCACTCTGCTAAAGAAAGAGGTGGCAGCCAGTGTCCATTATAATTTCAACGTGGAAGCACCATGGGGCAAGTCTAGTGTGTATTATAAGGTTGCTCGGAGTCAGAATTGACTCTACTACTGTAAGTTATGCTATTTACTATGCATGCAATTCCAAGTTGCTTAAAAATGTAATAAATCTAAGCAGTCTATTTTGTAATGAATCTAAGCACTCTATTTTGTAATGAATCTAAGCACTCTATTTTGAGATTGATCTATGTTGGTTTTCCTTTCTAACTTTCTTTGCTGTAGCCTACCTTCCTCCTTCCGAATTTCTTTTTTCCCCTCCTAATTTACTTCTTTTTATCCCCCTCCCCACTCCTCCTTCCTTTTATTCTTTGTATGTCCACATTCACTTTCTGTGCTTTGAAGGACTTTGCCACAAGCTTTGTAACCCTGGTGTCCAAGCAGGTGGTTCAAACCTACCCATCACTCTGCAGGAGAAAGATGAGGTCGTCTTGGTCTTGTAAAGATTGACAGCCTCAGAAGCCCTATGTGGGTTTATGATGAGTTAGAATCTGTGACAGTGAATTTGGGTTTTGGTTTATACTGCAATTAATTTATTCAATTCATTATAATATATTTACTTGGGTAGCTTATCATTTTCAGTATTTCCAATTATACTGTAACTTATTCGAAGTTGTCTTTTAAGTTAACCTTGTTTTTGTTGATTTGTTTTGTTATGTTTTTGGAATATTTAACCTAGACATTGAATCTCATGGTTATAGATTGTTCACATTTTCTAAATTACAGGTTGTTGCCAAAATTATTTTCAAAAATTGGTCCTAGCTATTTACATCCCAATAAACAATGTGTTACCTATATCCTCACCAACACTGACAGATGAAGTGTTTCTTCTTTTTCTTTTGTTCATCTGATTGGAAAGGCATAGTAATGTGGGTAAGCATATTTTTACAGCATCAAATTAGCAGACAATCCAAATTGCCTGTTCAGTATTTGTCTGTTCAGATCTTTTGTTTTAATTATTCATTTGTTGAAATTACTATTTCAACAAAAGACTAATTCTTGAATGTCTTATCCTGAAACTTTATGTATGGTAACTTTTATTTACAGAAGGTTTTACTTTTGATATAATTAAATTAATACATTTGGCATCCTAAGGCCACAATGATTTCTTAAGTTTGCTTTCTATATTGAAATTTTAATCCCCTAGGAATTTATTATAAAATTTATTTTTATTTTTATAACTTTAGATAGATGTTTTATTTTACTTTTGTTAATATAAATGGTATAAATAATATAATATGGGAAATTCATGTTCACATGCCAGTTTTAAGTTTGTTCTTTGATAATTTATTTGTAATGACTACTTTATCAGTTAAAATTTCACCTAAACACAAAGTTCTATTCTTAGAATCTTTATTTGGTTCAATTTATCAACTTGCCATTTTTCTATACCACTACCACATTGTTTTAATTACCATGACTTTACCTATAAAAATTTAATATCTAGTGGAGAATTAATGCTTTCTTTCTTTTATTTTAAAATATTACTGCTAGTCATAAGGCTTTCTTTTGTTATATGGATTTAAGAATCAGTTTGTCCAGGTATGTGAAAAATCTTGTGATTTTGATTGAAATTACATGGCAATTGTAGATGTTTCACGGCATTTTTCCTTGTCTACATAACGAGCTATACTTAAATAAAGACCAATACCTTCTTTGACCTTTAGTGCTAAGCAACAAATAGTATGCATTCCCTACTTCCAAAATCCACGGTCATTTCATGGGATGTGAACCTATTATAGAGGTACTGTAGACAGAAGAGCAGGTGGTGTTTAAAAATGGGAAAGAATTTGGAGAAGATTCAATTTTTAAAAACGAGACTAGGGAAGGAACGAAAAATATGTGACTATGGCAGAAAATGAAATGACATCTTGTCAGGTATGTGGACAGGGTGGAGGCGGGGTGGGATGCTAGGAAGAAATCAGACAAGAATGCGAGTGGCATTGTCTGACTCCTCAATGGCCTGAAAATGGAAACTTTTCTGAGTGTTTCAAAGTGCTAACCCTTTCCCACACATAACCAATAAATTAATTCCAAAAACCACTGCCAAGTTCAAGCTCTAGGATCTGCCAGTTTAAATGGTCTGTGCCAATGGGTTCTTGTACAGCCCATTTCCTTTTGCCAGCTTCCTCACTGATTGGATACTGATGGATGGCAAGCTCTGTTACATTGCAGCTCTTTATAAATCACAGAATGCAGCGATCTACAGCCCAGCACAATGGCAATTCCTATCTTTGCAGCAATGGGGCCTGCTAAACACAAATTACTTCCCGCACAGCAGCCTTCAGCTGGATAGGGGCAACTGGCTCCATTTCTAATAAACATGCCCCAAAGGCATGGAAACAAGATGTATGTATTTTAATGACAAGTGTGAATATTTAAGGCACAAAGTGAGTTTGCTACTTAAATGCACCAATGCAGTTATAAGTGAAAAACAAACAAACAAACATAAATACAATAAATTGATAACAGGGAAGATGTCAAGTACATCCTACCTATTTATTAGATAAACATTACTGCTTGGTATTAACAGATGTTATTAGCTTTGGGGTCTAGTGTTTGCCTTTATTATTATTTCTGAAAAATATTTGCTATTTTTTCGTGTACTTGTTTTTCAAAAATTCCATGAAAAGATTGACAATAGGCTTTTATAAAGATATGGTCACTCCTAAATTCGATGACATTAAATATAAACTAATTATTTATATCAAATGATACAGGATTCTGTACATAAGACTACCAAGTGGCTAGCTAGGTTAATAGAACCCCAAAATAAATGCTATGAAAAGTAGACAATATAGACTTTGTTAATTATTAGAGCTACAAAGGGTTGCATTCCTCAAAATTTGTCATTTTGAAGCTGAGCATACCAAATACCAATATTGTAATTTGAAGTTGGTATACAAGATCAATAAAACATCAAGGCCAAGCCTTTCTCTTCCACCGCCCAGTACTCCTTCCTGTGCACAGAGAAATGCTGAACGCCGGCTGAGAGCTTCTTGGGTCTTTGTGCCACATTCGCTTGATTGTAGGCTTTTCAAAAGTTCTTCCAGCTTAGCACGTCCTTTGCTCCACCCCAATAACCAACTACAGTTCCTCTTGATAAAAATAATAACTGATCATGTCGACCTCATCCTTACCTTATCCCGAGCACACTCCCATGCACATGAGATGGCCCCATTCATCCTGGCTTTGGCCTGACGAAGTGGTTCACACTATTATCATCTGCATTTTAAAGATTGAAAGCTTAGATGACTTGTCCAGGATGACTTGTTCAGATTGTCAAATTAAAACCCAGGCAATATAGATCCAAAACAATGTCTTTGTGTATTTTCATTACATATTTTATCTGGTGGTAGTGTTGTTAGGGATATATCCACCAGAGCATACAACAACTTCTGCACGGACAATCCAGTGGCATTTATTGCATTATTTGAGTTGTGCAACGATTCCCAATCTATTTATGAATCGGTCCTCCTCCAGTAACATAAACCCACTGTCCCCTAAGTTCCCCTCAAGTTGTTGTCCATTTGATCACATATTATGACAAGCAAACTCACTGCCCTCGAGTCCATGCTGGCTCACGAGGATCCTGTAGGACAGGGGAGGACTGCTCCTGTGAGATTCCAAAACGGCAACTGTTTATGGGAGTGGAAAGCCTGTCTGTTCCCTGCTGAGCAGCTGGTGGTTTTGAACTGCTGACCCTCTAGGCTGCAGAGCAACTCATAATCACTATGCCACCTGGGGTCCTCTTGGACTCCACATAAATAGTTCTCAAAAGAGCACATTATTCAGGCCAAGCATTCTTGACCAGTTAAGCCAAACTGTTGTTTGATTTTAAGATATCACAGGGTATTTTTTTTTTAGTTTAAGGTTTAAACTTTACCACAGGACATTGGTCTGGGTGTCTCGCCCAGCCTACATGGCTCTAGAGCAGTGGTTCTCAGCCTTCCTCATGCCGCGACCCTTTCATACAGTTCCTCATGCGGTGGTGACCCCCCTAACCATAACATTATTTTCATTGCTGCTTCATCACTGTCATTTTGCTGCTGTTATGAATTGGGTGATCCCTGTAAAAGGGTTGTTCAACTCCCAAAGGGGTCATGACCCACAGGTTGAGAACCACTGTTCTGGAGTCTAATGTCCATAAGAAGTTACTTTTTAAAAAATGCATCTTACCCTTTTAGATGAGGACTATTTAGAGAATATCTAGTCACAGAGGTATCTGGGCACCACCCCGTCTTTCTGATCGCATGGCAGAGAAGAGTCATTCATGGAAACAATTAGCCACACATCTGATTCCTCCCTGGGTTCTGGCACTCACCCTTCTCCCTTGCTTCAGGCAACCCTAGCCCAATTGTTGTCTGTTGGATGCCCATCTGCAAGCTTTAAGACCCCGGGCACGCAGAAACAGAATAAAACATTAGGCCTCTTAACTGGGATGTCCCATGAAACCAGGAACCCAAATCTTCAGACTAAGGAACGGAACCCTGTCAAGTGCTAGCTGGTCCATAAGCAGCCTCAGCCCACAGCCATCCTTTTCCTCGGCACAGCTGCAAATAAACCTGCCCTGCAACTTTTGTCCTTGCAACTTTTTGCAGATGGACATACAACGTAATTGACATTGATTGGCTAAGCGACTCTACCCTGAATCAATGCAATTTTTCCATTGCTGCCAATTCAATTGCTTCAGAAGCAATGATCACCATCATCATTCTTTCCTTCTTTGGAGTTGAGCCTCTGTTCTTGTCTTTACACATAAACGAGATCATATAATGGTGGTCTTTTTGTGCTCGACTATTTCGGGCAACACGATGTCTACAATTTCCATCCATATGGAAGCCTGTTTCAAGGCTTCATTTCTCCTAATGGTGGAGTGGCATTCTGTTGTGTGTATGTAGCACATTTTATTTATTCATATACCTGTTGACGAGCTTTTAGGTTGTTTCCACCTTTGGGAAATTATGAATAGTGCGCCAATGAACATTGATGTACATGTGTCTGCTTAAGCCTGTGCTTTTACGTATTTGTGGTATACCTTTAGAGTGCAGTTGTTGTGATATATAGTAGCTCTATTTTACTAATGTGTTGTTCCTGCCAGAAATAGATACGGATTCCAATTTCCCCACATCTTCACCAACATTTTACATTTTATCTTCCAAGTTTAGCCACCCTGTTGGAAAAGAAGTGGTATCTCATTGTGGTTTTGATTTGAAGCTCTCTACTAATTAAGGAGATTGGGAATCTTTATATATATTTGGTGGTCCTATGAATGTCCTTGTTGATGAAATATCTATTCACGACCTTCACTCAATTTTGATTGGGTTATTTGTCTTTTTGTGGTTAAGTTGCCAATGTTTCATTTACATTTTGATTATTAGATTCCTAGTATGGTTTTCAAAGATATTCCCTAGGTTAGGAGCTTGAGTTTTTGTGTTTTTGACAAAGTCTTTTGATAAACAAATGTTTTTCATTTTTATGATGTCCCATTAACTTATTTTGTCTTTTGCAGTTTGTACTTTTTACAATTATACTCGGTAATCCAATATTAAAAGCTAGATTTGACACCTATGCCCCTGCTTTTTCTTCTATGTATTTTATTGTTCTAATGGTCACAATTAGGTTTTTAAGCCATTCTGAACTTATGTTTCTGTAGCGTGCGAGGCAGGGAGCCTGGTTGTGGATTGGTTACATGTTGGGCTATGAACCGCAAGGTCAGCAGTTTGAAACCACCAGCAGGGGCTTTCTACTCCCAGAAGAGTTACAGTCTTGGAAACTCATGCGGGCAGTTCTACGCTGTCCTATGGGGTTGTTATGAGTCAGCATTGACTCAATGGCAGGGAGCGTGAGTCATGTATCCAGGACAGCATCTTTTAATTTCATCTCTATGTTACAGTGGCTCCAATCGCCCTTGAAACGTGATTTCATCTCTTACACAAGCAACTTAATTTCTGAACACTCACAGCTTCACTATGTGTGATACCTCTATGGTGATCCTCAAAACAGTTCTTCATTGTGTCTCTTACTGTGAGCTTCCTAAGACAATAATCATTATAGCCTAGGATTAAGAGTTAGGATTTAGGTATTAAAGAATTGGGATTTGGGATTGAACAAATTGTATTTGACTCTTAGCTCTGACATACATGACCTTGGTAAATTACTCATCAGAGCTCAGCTTTTCTTGCCTTGAAAACGGGATAGTAAGAGTTGCTTCATCATGATGGTTTATTTTGGAGTGTTAAGTGATATAGTTTACACTAGAGTACATAATTTCTAAGTACAAGCTAGCTGTTGTAATAACTATCTATATTCTCTGAGCTTAGGTGCATATTGGTCGGATAAATAGAGGTAGGAAAGGGGCTGAATTTACCAACGAGTGATGTGGTTGCTCTGTGAACTCAGAGGTTTATTAACCTTTAATATAGAGAAACATCCCTTCCTTAGTTGT
>NW_022103900.1:10343912-10348024 GCF_000313985.2 Echinops telfairi
AGAAACTCTGCCCACAAAGGCAGTTCTACCCTGCCCTACAGGGTCACTGAAAGTTGGAATGGACTCAGTGGTGGTGAGGGTTTTTGTTTGTTTGTTTTTTGGTGGGGCAGAGAGGTTGTTTTTGGTCCCAAAGGAAGGATGGACACTGAAAGAATTGAATCTTTTCAATAGCTGCTGAAGCAAAGGGAAGAGTTTATTCAGGAGTGACAATCTGAGCCATTGAGTCTCTGTGTTACCACCAGGTATTAATCTAGTATTGCCTTACAACAAAACAAAACAAAACCCAAACTACAAAACTCTTGTGTCTCTTCACCTGTGTGTGGGTAGAGGTGTGATGCACACATCATCTTTGTCCAAAAGGATTGGGGGAGCTGACTTAGACCACAGAGCACTACAGTGGGAGGAGGGGTTGCAATGTCTGAGGCTTTCACCTTTAACAACATAATATTATAGCTATAAAGCTGGGACCTATGTAAACACATGAGCAAACTAATAAGCAAGCAAGAAGGCCCACTCCAGATACAGCGTCAAAGGTCAGGGTCCCCAGCGTCAGCGTCCTTGGCACTTGGAAGTGATGATGACCATGCCGTGTGATCAGATACTCAGATCGGGGAGCCACCAATGGGGGCTTTCTGAGAGTATTCTGAGAGTATTGGAGAAGGAACAATTTTATCAGGCACGGTATATTAGCTTGTGGAGGAGAGTCACTGATAAATCTCCATGGCCAATCTATTCTCTGCATATCAGTCAGAACAATCTTTTAACATTAGAAGACATACTATCAAGCCCCTGTTTAACACCCTTCAATGACTCTCCATTACACTTGAAACACAATGGAACATGATTATGACAACCTACAAGGGCTTCCAGGATTCAGGCTCTGCTTCTCTTTGCAAAGTCCATTCCCCTCTCTCCGTGTGCTACAGACCTAGAGGCCTCTGTTATGTCCCTGTACAAGTCCAGTCTTCCCACTTTAGGATTGCTAGACACCCTGGTCCCTCTGCCCTGAACAACCTGTGCCCCAGCCCCTGGATGTATGCACGAATGGTTCTTTGTCTCTTTGAGAACTTATTTTAATATCATGTCAGACAGGTCTTTCCTGATCACTCAGCTCCACAACCTATCTCTATTGTTATGTCTTATTAATTTTAACTTGTTCTATTTATTATGGTATTTCTTTCTGAAATAGCTGCAACCTCTAAGAAGGACCCTAATGTGCCTTGTTCATCACTGTACACCCAACACTTATCTTACTGCCTAGAACATAGTAAGTGTGTTGAATGAAGGATGATTGACTAACAGAATATATTAATAGTTGTATGCTAGTTTCATGAAGCTTTATGGGATAATCACACAAATGAGAGCCCTAAACCAATAGCTCCATGTTGGTGTATGAGGGTGTGTTAGTTTGGATAGACTAGAAAAACAAATTCATAGAGACACTCATGTTTATAAGAAAAAGCTTTATATAAAGAGTAATTGTGCATTAAGAAAATATCCCAGCCCAGTTCAGATCAAGTCCATAAGTCCAATATTAGCCCATATGTCCAACAACAATCTATAAAGTCCTCTTTAGATTCATGACACACATGCAATGATGCAGAATGCTGCAAGATCAGAGGCCAGTGGATGGAAAGTCTTGTGGATCCAGTGGTGGTATAAGCATCTCAGCACTGGCAGGGGTCTACACCTGGCTTCTCCAGCTCTGAGACTCTGGCTGTCATCAGCCTGTCTCCGTGTGTCTTGCCAGCTGCAATGCCTTCTAGGCAGTGAGCCTTGTCAGTAGAGATCTACAAGGGAATGAGCATGTCCCCCGCCTCCTGCAAACTATTTATCTCCTTAGTGTCTCCAAATGAGGCCATCAAGCTACAACCTGGTTGACTGGCTAGACTCCACCCTTTCACAAATTGGCACCAGATTATGTAACTACCACCGAGGATCCACCATGGCAGACTGGTGAGTACTGGAAGTCATTTTGGGGAAGGACTCCAACTGAATCTACAAGGGATGGAGCTGAGATGAGCTCCAAAAGATGGATCACGTAGGGTTTAGGAATTATGGCTGGGTGTGTGGCCAAGAGCAAGGGCTGGACTTTGAAGGATTTTACACATGGAATTGAAATGATCTGATTTATATTGCTAAAGGCTTATTGCTGTACAAAAAGAAAGGGTTATAAAGGGACCGTGAATGAAAGCAGAGATTTCACAGATTTGAGAGCACTATTAGATATACATTTCCCTTATCATAATACAACACAGCAAAAAATATATTGGGTAATCTCTATGTGCCACGTACTGAGCAGAAATAAAAAAGTGGCACTTCTGTATTTCATCACTTATCTTACTGGATTTTTGTATAGGGACAAAATCGCCATATTATTCAAAATTGATTTCTTCATTCATTTTCAATTTCCTTTTCATGATTAGCTAAATCGAAAGCAAATGTTTGGGGTCCTTTTAACCTGCTCACCCCAAACCCTTCTTCTCTTTCTGAACAGATCTGTAATTTCCCAGAGTAGTTCGTGGCTGTGGCACCGACGCACTTATCCCAAAGAAGCAGGTTCTGCTGGGGCTTCATGCTTGAGTCCATTTTTCTTATCTTTCTCAAATGGCCGAAGTTAACTGATTTGAAAGGGCCTCATTTTAAATTACATTCATTCAGTGAAAACAGAAATTAACACTTAGAGACATCTATATGCTAATGATTGTAGCTCAGGGAATTCACTTCTAACCTTTTCAAAAGGCACTGGTAAAGAGCCATTTCACTTGAAAGCAACTTAGTAAAACTGGTGGATTAATTAAATACCATAAAATTTCTTTAAAAAATCTTTATTTCATTTATCATTTATGCCATTATTTTTTTTCTCTCTTTTAACATGAGGTACCTTGGCTGAGATCGTGCCTTCCAGGACCCACTATTTAGTAGATTATTTCACATGCATAATGCAGAATTCAGGGTGGCGCAGGAATGCTCTGTGTTTGGACGGTCGGGAAAGAACAGAAGCCGAACAAAGGATCTGTTCATCAGGCCCCCCTGTGCCCCTGTCTCAGCTCTGTGCAAGGTTTTAAATGGGGTCTTCCCTCTGTCAGGGAAGGGCTGGGGGTGGGCCCAAGCAGGGGTGGTGAAGGGTGTCGGGGCTCAAAGCTCCCACTGGTGTCGTCAGCCATATGCCCTTGTGCAGAAGTGAAACCCCGTAGGGCTCTGCGTGGCCTCACATGTCTTTCTGTATTTACTTATCTTTAGCCTTATTTCCCTAAGTCTTTCAGTGTGATTATGGGGAGGAAGGGGACCCTTCTTCACGCTGTCTGTTCCCTGGAGAACAGCTGCAGGAAGGGAGGCCACGCGGGTGAGTAAGACAGTCAGTCTGGATGACAGGTCAAGAACGTGGTGAGGTTTTCCCAGCCAACACATCGCTTCTGCCTTCTGAAGCAGCGGCAAGAACACCACATGTGCAGGCCAGAGGCTTTGTGGTTTCTGCGTAGAAATTCCGACACTGACTGTTGTCGACTAGCTTTATGACTGAGCACATTACCCCATCTCTTTGAGCCCCTGTTCCCGCAGCTATAAAATGGGTACAGTAACACTGGCTGAGAGCATTAGAGGACAAAGGACATTTTAAGTGGTTAGTCAATGCTAGAGTAAGTGCCTCTGTCCACAGCCAGGCCTAAAGTGCTAAGGCTACTTTAAAGAAAGAAACATTGAGAGAAGGAGAAAAAAAATGTTTCTCTCAGAAACGGGTCTTCAGAAAATAATTCTTCAATGAAGGTAAAAGGTCAGATACCTAAGCTGACCATGTTGGATGAGCCCGTGGTTTGGACTCTTCTGTCTTGGTGCGGCCCTCAAACGTTCCTTCTCCTGGCCCTATGTCCTTGAAGGGGGCACGCTCATCACCCTAAAGGAGCCGGATCACTACGCAAGGCTGCGGTATATTTATTTTCAATCACTCCTCCGTTTTCAACGGTTGTAAAGTTGAGATGTCTTGGCATATCTCTACCCATAGAGCCATCGTCACAATCAAAATAATGAACATATTCACGATCCCCCAAAGTTTCCTCGTGGTCTTCAATAACCACGCTCTCTCCCCTCTTAGAATCCATTTGTTCTGCAAACAG
>NW_022103900.1:10348707-10351938 GCF_000313985.2 Echinops telfairi
CGGAGAAAGATGAAGTGTTCTACTTAACTCTCTTTCCGAGTCTGGGGAACCAAAGGGGCAGTTCTACTCCATCCTACAGGGCTGTGATGAGTCCGAAGGGTCCCAGTGGTGGTGAGGTTTGAGGTGAATGCTTATCATATGCTTATTTTTCCACCACCTACGCTTTTGGGTAAAGTAGCTTTTGAAATATTTTTCTTCTTTTTAAAATTGGATTTTTTGCTTTCTTGTTTTGGGAAGCATTTCTGAGGGAGATGCAAAAAGATAGTGGATACTCTCATGATCTCTAAATTCCATTTTTACATGAACTTTTGGAAGTTCTCCCATATACATTCTGGATACAAATTCTTGATCAAAAATGTGATTTGTAAATAGTTACTTCCTTTATATGACTGGATTTTTGTTTTACTTTTTTGTTTGTTTATTTTACTTTTTAAAAGAGAACGTTTTAATTTCAGGGAAGCCAATTTTACCTATTTTATGTGTTATGAATTTCTGTGAATCCCACTCTTATAAAAAATTCTCCCATATTTTCTTCCAGAAGTTTTTAAAGTTTAGGTTTTACAATTATGCCTAAGATACAGTATGAGTTTCGTCCGATTTATTTGTTTGCTGTTAGGGTTCATGGGGTGGATCCATGTTTAGTTTTTGTGATATGAATAAATTGTCCCCATACTTCTCTCTAAAATACATTGTGTCTTTGTCAGAATGCTCAGATATATTTCTAGACTCTTCAGGCTTCTCCATTCATCTGTTTGTCTCTTTTCTTGGGACTGTAGATTGGTTTGTAACCTTTGAATTCTTGAGGCGGTTTGTTGGATGCCATTTTTATTACCCTCTTCCTTCCATAATTATAGCTCAATTGGATAACTCAGTTGAATGGTTTTCTTTGAGTGAAATTTAGTCAATGAATTAAAATTGACCTTAGAGCCTCTCCTGTCTCTTTCCCAGTTGTCATTTACCATTCTCCACCCCCCACCCAATTCATTTTTCTTTGGTTTGTGCTTTCTTGGAAGGTGTGGAGATGTGGGTGGCAATGCGATGGACGTACAGTTTTTAATTGCATAGAAACCTAAAGATATTGACTTCAATCATCAAATCGGTCTTGGTGGAATGGAAATAAAAACCGAGTCCCAAAGAAAGACCAAGTCCTTTCTTAAGGATCCCTGTGAATCAAAGCGTCCGTATCAAAATTGCATCTAATGTTTCTCTGTCTTCTCCTGTGTGTGCAGAGGGAAAATGTTCACTTTCCCTTCAGATGTGACTGGAGGGTTCTCTAAAGCAGGTGGGAAATCCCCGGGCAGGGGCCAGTTGAGCCTGCTTGAGAACAGGGCTTTTTCAGGTCGGATTCCAGCTGTAAATCCCAGCTGTCAAGTTGTGATGGACAAGGCCTCAGAAGAGGAAGAAGCCAGCCTGAGGGAGGAGTTAGGAGCGTGCGCGGCAAACCGTGAGGCAAAGAAGGTGGTTATCAGCCCAGTAATAGGTCTACGCTGATTGGCAAGCTCGTTGTTGATGCTAATGAGGCTATTTTTATACTGATAGCTATATTATTCCCAGCAATTGTCATGGTTACACGGACAAAAGGAGAAGGTGAATGGTAAACTTCCTGAATAAAGGAGATGGCATGAAATTGGAATCATTTAATCATTTATTCGACCAACAAAAACAGGTCCTTTCTAAGATGAGTTAATGAACTCTGTTTTGCCCTGCAGGATAGAATCCTCACTGACACCAGTCTCCTCATCTGTTAAAATGAGAGGGTCGGACCAGATGATCTCTCAGGTCCTTTCCAGTGCTGCAAATTCTATGATTATCTAATCTATTTTTTAGTGATTGAAGGTTTTGCATTTGCTATATGTAGAAAATGATACAAAGAGAGCAACTTAAATTTGAAAAAAATAAATACATTTATTTGCTTCACATGCCAGAATTCCCCAGAGTAATGGAGTAGAGATGTTTGAATGAGAGAAATTCATCTCCAGTATACTTTGGACTCTACATAGTGAGTTACCTGGCCATTTAGCAGCACTTTGTGGGGGGAGACACCAAAACAAAACAAAATTCTGCTCACCTGAGGCTGGAGGTGTATTTGGATCTTTCTGACAGGTTATATTTTCTTTCAAAGAGAATAAATAATCTGACATCTTGTGGATCCCAATCCTCCTGCAAAATAACGCCCAGACACAATTTGGCACAACTCTTACAGCTGAGAGGGGACATGTAGTTCTGGTCATACAACTTGTGATATCACATATCAAATTGTGATCATTTTGCCAGATTAAATCCTAATTCTTTCTCATCTCTGATTCATATATTCTCTAAAGACATCACACAAGTGCATCAGAATTTTGAGAACAAAGTGTCATCTACAAGTATGTCAATAAAATGGCTACCCATTTGGGCCATTGATGGGCAGGACTTTATTTTATTCAGTAACTTTTTCATATCAATCGTGCCTACAGAGAAGGATCATGCTGGTGAATCAACTCTCTGAAAGTGCTAGCTTATGGGTTCTGAATTGTCATTCATAAAATCACCTAAGTGTCTTTTAGTCGATCCTCACCCTTTAGAAAAAAGGATAAAAACCTTACATGCTATGTAAGCATAGATGGCCATCCGTTGCCTTATCCTCAGGGAATTTACATATTCCTTGCATAGATAAAGACTTTAAAAGCTAATTGGCACTGCAAGATAATTGCCTTCGGTGGAGGCACTGGGAGTGGGACACATTCATGTAGGAGAGGTGTTAGTGTGGATACTGTCATGGTTTGGGGAGGAGAACATCATCCCTGCTCTCTGGAATCAAGCATCGAGATTCAAATGAATGCAGAAAACAAAATGAGAAGAAAAAAAACATTCTTACACGCCTCATAAACTTCCTGTCTGGGATCTGGATCTTGGATAATGTCACCCCAGGCCTGTCCTCTTTCGTCAGCAACAGGGATGGCAAACAGATGTTGTCTTACCTGTCAATGCAGCGCTGAACAACGGTGGCATTAACTTCAGTGTTGACGTGGTTTCTGAGAATATACTTGACCTTAGCTATACTTGCTCTATTAATGTCCTAGTGTTGCCTTAACAACATACCACAGAGAGAGTGGTCTGAGACACCAACAATTTATTGTTTCACAGATCTGGAGGTTAGAAGTCTGAATTTAAGGTGTCAGTAGGGCCATATTCTCTTTGAAGCCTCCATTGGGAGATTTTTTGTTGTTGTTCCTCTCAGCTTCTGGT
>NW_022103900.1:10353000-10363308 GCF_000313985.2 Echinops telfairi
CTTGATGTGCCCTTAACCTTTATATAAAACTCTCTTATACATGAGTTTCTGTGGATTTGTTTCTTTAAAGTACCCAGACACCACGGTAGCCTCCTGTAAATTTAGCTGATAACATCTGTACTGCCTTTATTTCAAACCAGACCGGTAGGGACGTGGGTGGGTGTGTTTGTGTGTATGGGGAGGGGGCGACAAGAGGAGGGCTAGAGCTAAAACACAGCTTTGTCAGGGCCATAGTCTTAACCCTGTCCCTGAGCAAAATGGTCAAATGAATGGTACATAGATATCCAAATTATGGGACAAGTGCAAAGGAAAGGCCTCTGGCTCTTGGGGAATGCTTCCTAAAAAAGCCAAAGCTGGGGGCGGGGGTGGATGGATTTGCTAGGTGAGGAGAATTTGGACTAGTGGGCAGGAAGAAAACCAGGACTCCCCAAGGAAGTCAAGACCTACAAATAAATTTGGTTCCGATTTTATTATTTTCTGTTTTCTTTTCAATTGAGATTGTCTTCTGTTTTATTTTGTTATTGTCATTGGGGTTTGGTTTGGTTTTTGAATGAAATGTAAATTTTACATGAAATCCAGGAGAGGTCAATCTGTAGAGGCAGTAAATGGATAAATCATTTCTTGGGATACTGGCAGGGGAGATTGGGGTGGTGGTGGAGAGCTAATAATAACAACGAGCACAAGAATAAAGAAAATGTTCCAAAATGGTGATGATCAATGCACAACTCTTTTCAATATGTTTAAGCTATCAAATTGCAGGTTATATGAATTAGTTGTAAATAAAGCTATTTAAATAAAGACATTTTAAAAGATACAGCTGAAAGAAAACTGAGGGGCAATCTCTGTCTACACAGACCAGCCGTTCTGAGAAGAGATATTAGGGAATAAAGCAAGCTACGTGGGAATCAAAGAGACATGCAGGTGAAGAGTAGGCCTTCAAGACAAATATCATGTACAGTTACGCAGCGAGGATACTTTCCTTCATGCCTGGGCTAATAATGGGTGCCAGAATACAAGTAGATCTGTTTAAACTGCTTTAAAGCCCTTTCACACTTAACACTGCTTGAATAACCCTTTTGTGTTTCATTATTTGCCAATAACTTATCCTTTTGTTTCTGTGTTTGGTCTTATGGATTCTAATGTAATGAAGAGAGCACAGAGGAACCATGTAATCACAGGGCGCAGCGCTCACCAGGGGAAGAAAAATACACTTTGAAGCAGTGGGACTCCCAGGCTGCATCTGGGCAGAGCGCCAGCTTTTCTGCAGCTGAAGAACTTGCCGCAGAAACAGCTGGCAAAGGCTACAATTCACCTGTAATAAAGACAAGGAAACAGAGCACTCAGCACACTAATCAAAGGTTTAATAATTGTATCAATGAGACAGATTATTCAAATGACTTGGGGGGCCTCGAGCCCCCTTGGCCATCATAGATTACCTTTGAGAATGATTGTCCTCACAAGCGTCTTCAATTTCCCTGCAGTACTTTTATTTTCACACTCTCCTTCTATTCTCAATCACACCATAGGCCTACAAATGCTGGACAATGAATCCCGAAGAAGGGTTGACGTCTTTGACTGACAGTGTCGGGGAGGGGCATTGCATAGACCATAACCAGATCTGCGTTGGAAGGGGTGAAACTGGGATGCTCCTTGAAAGCAAGGATAATAAAACTGAGACGTCAGCACACACACTCTGGGCTCGTTGTCAGGAGAGAATAGACCCCGGAGAAGAACTCCATGATTGGTCAAAATCAAAGGCTAGTGAAAAAGAGGAGGACCTTTAAGGAACCGGTGGACACAGTGACTTATGGATTTCATGAGTCAGACAGCAATGGGCTCAAACATCCCACCAATCGGGGGGATGCTCGAGTCCTCGCAATGGTAAATAGGTTTGTTACGCGTCGGAATTGACCCAAGAGTGCTGACCAACAGTCATTTGGTTACAATTTTCCTCCATATATTGGTTCATTGTATATTCCTTTAAACTAAAGCAAGCCTGTTGCTATTAAGTCGATTCCAACGCAGAGTGATCCTACTGGACGTAGCAGAACTGCATTTGGTATACATCTTTACCAAGCAGACTACCACATTTTTCTCCCACTGCGGCCAGAGGTGTGCATTGCTGGCCTTTCGGTTAGCAGTTAAGCACTTAAACCACTGCACCACTAGAGCTTCCCCCAGAACCTGTAGACCAATGTTTTGTTTTTTTTTTTGACATTTATGGAAGTGCTAGAAAATTCCAGTGAACAAAGAGCACCTTTCCCCATTCTGTCTATCTAGGTTTGTAGAATCTGACCCTGGTTCTACAAACCATATTAGCAGAACCAGCACTGTCACCTAGGGGGTTATAGAACATCTTTCTTCAAGGAGTTGCCGCTGCCTGGGTTGCTTTACAGATTGGTCTGACTGTGAGGGACTTGTCAGAAATCGTTTATTTTTATGCCCGGTGCATTTTGGGTTTCTGTGAGCCTCTTCGGCAGTGCTCTAAGCTCGCAAACCCAGTCCAGCTTTTAGCCAATCAAAGGCAGGACGTCTATTTAATGTTTCTCCCTTTCTTTTCCATGAACCTTTCTTACTTTTTAACAGGTACCAGTGATCAAATGAACCCAGCTGAAACCAAATCCACTGCTACGGAGGGTATTCCGATTCCTAGGGACCCTCTGTGGAGTTTCTGAAGCTGTAAGTCTTTACAGGAGCAGGCAGTCTCATCATTCTCCTGTGGAGCCACTGTGGGGTTTGAACCACAGGACTTACAGTTAGCAGTTCAGTGCTTACTCAGCATTGGCACTGAGGCTCCTTGGTCAAATGAACAGATATATTAAAATGCAGAGAAACTCTGCTCTCTTCTAGTATGCAAAGAAGGCTGACCACACACCCTCATTTTCTGTGAGCTTCCAACTCAATGCCTTATCAATGTGACCTTAAAAAGCACCGGAGTGTTTGGTGGGAAAGGGTGGGTTTACCAGATGGTCATAGCAGGTCTCATGATCACATTGCTGACAGTTCTTCCTTAGGGACTTCATATTGTATCTTTTGCACCGGTGGTTGTAATCTCACAGTAAATGATTTAAATAGTGCACACTAAGTGATTTAAATGACTATCATCTAGCCTATCGCATGTTAGATAAATCCAGTAGAATTTTTAGAGGTTGGGTCAGCTAAAATGATATCTTCCAGCTTGCTGACCCTATGATGACACTGACTTTAGTAATACCATGAAGGCCATGCAATAATTGACCTTCAACTCTTTGGTAGGTATACAAGGTCTCAGATAGATTGCAAAAAATGTCAGGATCTCTCCAGCAAGAATAGCAGGCTTAAAATGTTCATAATTATTTTTCTTCTTGCCACACACCTACAGTCCTGGGATCAAGCAGCTCAGCCCTTGATTATTGGTGTTTATAATTAGAATTTTAGTCACCCCAACACCCCCTCCCCCTGGGCTTTTATATTTTCAATTGTGGATGACCAGAAAAAGTCCTAATCAACATGGTCCTATGTGTGATGGCCCGAGGCAAATTTTTCATATGTAGAACTATTTCTTTTGGGTGTTGTAGTGTTTGAAATGTTGACTATCCATCCCCTCACCCTTGGCTTATCCTGGGTCCTATTAATTAAGATTCAAATGTTTGAGAAGACAATGGCCCTTCTAAGGGTCTATGCATTTTAATGGGTTGACTTCATGTCTGAAAAATAATTCAAGACACAAAGCCTTAAGTCAATAATGGTGGAATTTCAGGCAGTATGACAGGTGTTGAGGGATATACTTTTGGCCAGAGGCCCTGCATGATTCCATTCAAATTTCACAAAATAGTTGTTTACTCCAAAAGCAAATGGATAATATCCTTTTATTCTTTTTTCCCCCCCTTCATAATTTTGACATAAGCTATGCAGTGAAAAGCAGGTATGACTGGTAGTATCCATTATGTATGGGGGGCCAATTTTATTAAGGATCTGGAAAATCCCTCCCTTGGTGGCATATTTAGAAAGTACTATTGGCATCCCGTCCCTCCGTGTTACCAGTGAATGACATGTCAATGTCTTGATGCCTGGTCTTAATTATTCACTCGCTGCCATTTCCCAAGCCCTGAGATGGCGTTTGTGTGTGCTGACACATAGAATATAGAGCATGCACACTGGTACAGAAAGGAACTGGAAACACGGAATCCAGGGCGGATGATCCCTTTAGGACCAGTGGTGTGAGTGGCGATACTGGGAGGGTAGAGGGAGAGTGGGTTGGAAAGAGGGAACTGATTACAAGGAACTACATGTGACCTCCTCCCTGGGGGACAGACAACAGAAAAGTGGGTGAAGGGAGTTGTCAGACAGGGCAAGATATGGCAAAATAGTAATTTATAAATTATCAAGGGCGGGGAGGGAGGGGAAAAAATGAGGACCTGATGCCAGGGGCTTAAGTGGAGAGCAAATGTTTTGAGACTGAGGGCGATGAATGTACAAATGTGCTTTACACAATTGATGTATGTATGGATTGTGATAAGAGTCGTATGAGCCCCTAATAAAACGATTAAAAAAAAACATTAGTGGGGCATGAGGGTCCATACTGATAGAAATAAATGACTGACTAATTAAAAAATAGCATATAGCAAACAGCGTTAGTGGACTCCACATATGAATATGAGAACAAGAAAGAAATATTTTATTATATATATGCAATTTCCTTTTAGCATTTCCCATGAACTATCTTCAAAAATTAAGCACACTCATACGATGAAACATTTCGAGAAAGGCCAGTCCATCAACCCAACCTAATGAAGCCCAGCATAGGCAGTGAGTCTACTGTCTTGTCCACATAGGGGAAGAACCATCGTGGCTTGTCTATCTTGACCATTTCCTAGAGAGCACCCTGGCATATTTAAATTTCAATCTATTAATATTTATGCAATGTTATCGGTTTTATAATTTCTAGAGCATTATTGTGAAGATAAAATGATGTGATAGATTTGCAAACACTGAGGTTCATACATTGGAAGAGCCATTTCATCCTGATGACTATGATTTTTATTTTTCTCTTTTAAAAACCAGTTTATTTCGGACGTAATCCAGACATCATACCATTCAGTAGTTCAATCCTAGCAAGCGGTGTTGTGCAATCACTACCACAATCATTTTAAAAGTATGTTCCTCCTTCTTGTACTCCTTGAAATCAGCTCCCCATTACCCTCCCCTCTACCACCCCCCCCCTGCCCCCCAGGAACCCTATTCTAGTTATTGGCTCTATAGATTCCCTCAAATTAGGTTTCATATACTGAAAAACAGAAAGATACATAACAGAGAGTCAAGAATGCTACCAGAAATAACAAAATATAAGAGAGATAAGCCCCAATTTTGGGGGGTAAAACCCCCAAAACAAAAAATATTAAAAACCAGATTAAGCTCAAAGTGTATCAAAAGGGAGATCAAATGACAAGATTTTAACCATTTAAGTCAGATGTATCATTTTTATCTACTTTATACTCTCCAATACTCTGTCTGATAGCCAGGTTATTCCCATCCCTCAATAATGTCAGAGGAGAATCACCTGAGGCTTGTTCCTTGTGTAGATCTTGTGAATGTATCAGTGAATCAGTGAATCAGCCCAATCAGTAAATGGTCTTCCACTGTCATCCATAACCTTCTGCAAAACAGAATTTCACAATTTAAGCTCTGATACCATTCCCTCTGTTAAGTTTAGGTAAATCATTTACAGTGCTTGGATCACAGATGTTGGTGTACTTCTGTTTGAGCTTGGTTGACATATTCTTTAGATGGCTGCTTGTTTGAAAACAAGCCTTTCATAAACAACATCATGATAAATAGAGAAAGAAAACAAGCCTTTAAGACCCCAGACACTATTCTTTCTAATAGTTGGCCACCATATAATTTTCTTATGTTATCTATCCACTTGGCTTCAAGGTTTTGGAATACAACTTCTTAGGCAGTAGGCTGACTTTAGGTGGGTTTTCACTGGAAGTATCAAAATGATCCAATCTTTTAAAAAGCAAACAACACAGCAGGGCAGAAAGAAAACTGAATTGTAAACCAGGGAACTCGAGTTTTATTCCCAAATAGCCCTGCTGGTAACAAACCATGTGCCTAGGGAAAATAATTTAATTTTGTTGGGTCTTTGTGTCCTCATTTGTACAATGAGGGGGTCAATTAGCTGATGTCTAATCCAGCTCCAGTTTCCTGAGATCCTTGGAAAATTTCATATGATGTGTGGAATCTCTCATCAGGGGAGCTCTTGCTAGAAAACCGTTCCTTCAACAGAACTATTCCTTCAATCACAGAAATTAGCCACAGGCCTGGTCCCATAAAATGCAAGATTAAAAGAAGTTGGTAAAACTGAAGCATTTTCCACAAATTGTTTTGATTCCAATAGGCTTCTGTTAGCTGTATTGCTGCCAAGACTATAATGTATCAAAGACTGGTACAAAGTAGGAACACAAACAAAAATAAATCTTGGGGAGAAATTTCTTATGGCTCAATGAATTTTTTGTCTTCATTTTTATCTGACTACAAAGAAATATCCTCCCTCCCTCCTTTCTTCCTTCCCACCCTCCCTCCCTCCTTCCTTCCTTCCTTCGGTCACAAACATTAGTCATTATGGAAAAAGTGCATCAACAGGGTCAATGTCGGCAGCTGATCTGAGTTGCACCATTTTTGGGGCTGGCTGTTGCCTTTGCAAATACTTCTCAGGCATTCTCACTAAGGAAGATGAAAGGGAGGAGGCAGAAATAAATCATTGCAGGAAATGCCTCGGTGCTGGTGCTACTCCTAGGAAGCCATAGTATTTCCATGACTTTATAGCATCCAAACGATACTAATGCTCGAATTTTTTCCTGATATAGTTATAGTGTGACAACAGTTACAATCTCTATATTTTCTGCCTTTTAAAAGCTATCTTGATGAATTAACAGTGAATAAAGTTGGAGATAAAACAGATGCGTATGTTCCTGTAGGTCTTAATAGTCAGGTGATATCTGAGCAGTCATTTTAAGAAACTGAGCGAGGACACCTCGATTCTTCTCTATGTTGGAAGAGAGCAATTTAGCTACAGGGAGCAAAAGATGCAAAGACCTCATGGCCTTTCTGGAGGCAGGACAGTGCCCATTTAAGGACGAAGAAGGAGGCCGGTATGACTGTTGGCCAAGGGGTGGGAGAGTAGAAAAAGATGACAAAGAGGAGGAGGGACCAACTTGTAGGGCTTTGTGGGCAGGGATCTTTTGGAGAGTTTGGGGCAGAGGAATACTTTCTGGCAATAAGCAAGGAGAATACTTAGGAGGCAATTAGAAAAATCCAGGAGGTAAGTGAAGGGAACTTGACCCAAGCTGGGAGTGGTAGAGGCGGTCAGACAGGGTGAGGACCTATTTGAACAAAAGAACTGAGATGGTGGTTGATGAATTAGATAGAGAATACAAGAGAAAGAGAAGTTCAGGACAAAAGATGAAGTCATGGATTTTCCATTAGCTGAGATGGGAAGATGTTTTAAGGGTATAAAAAGTTTCTGATGCCTAACTGATAAATCCATAATCAGTTACTTATTTTTGGTATTATTTTCATTCATCATGAAATTTAAGAAATGAGATTTAAAAGTAGAAAGAAGTAAGGGGCTAACCCACTCTCCTGCTCCCCTCTGTTAATTCATTTATATATTCAATTAGTATGCACTGTAATCTCTTATTCATTAGAAAAACTCTGTTAGTTACTGTGAGGAAGAGAAAAATGTGAATTCAGTCAGCATAAAGTTTAAGAGTCATACCTGATTATACCTGATAATGAGTAGAAATGTGAATCATTCGATCAGGTAAAGTGTCTGTCATGGTGCTAAGTTACATGAATGTGATTATGAGGAAGTTACATCTGAGGTATCCTTAAAAACAGGTTGGCACATTATATTCAAGAAAAAAAAAGTGGTCACATCGCCAATGCTAAGAAGACACCAGAAGAGAAGTTTTTTTTAATTTAAGACTTTATGAGATTGTTTACAGAAATCTGAAAGAACAATCTAGACTCAACTTCCTTGAAAAATCCCAAGTATTAAACTTCAGTATGCACAGTATGGAATTAATTTGCTTATCTTGATATGCATCGAGACTGGAACTATATGCCATTCTTGGGAGATTTGGGAAAACTACTCTGGGATTGAGAAAAGCTGATTTAGTCTGTTCTGGTCCGCAAATTCAAGGTTATATTTAATTAGAGTAGAAAAAATCCAGGTTCTTGTCAAACCACTAAAGTTAATCCAGTAAGCAAATACGGTACGTGGTAGGCATCGTGGCAGCTGAGCTTGACATCAGGCATGAGGCTGTACGTGTGCGAAAATAGCAAAGAAATAAAAGAAATCACTCTTACTCTTGAGGATCACATAATCTAATTGGGAAGACAAACGCAAGGACAAATACAGGAGAACAGCTTTACAGCATGATGTAAAATGCTGCCCAGTATCATCGCACTACTTGAATGGGGACAAAGGGTAGGGTGGCTATTTGCATTCCCGAATAATCAAGGTTGGCTGGTTGGCTCAGAAAGGACAACCTTGAGGACTGGGCCTGCAGTAGGTATTGCCAAGTCCTTGATCATCCAGTTTCTTAAGGAAATTGATCTTTGAGCAGCGAGTTTTGGCGGAAAACTATTAAGACTTCATGGGAGAGGTATATTCACACAGCTTTCATGGATTTCCAGCCTCAATCTCCACGTACAAATGTCTTGCTTCATTCAAACATGTCTGTGATTCTCAGGGTCTCCTGAATGTTGCCTTCTTGAGGCTGACAACAGTCCAACACGCGAGTTGTGAAAAATCTCTCTCAGGGACTCCTTTCATTGGCAGTTTAAAATTTTGTCTTTTTGGAAAGCTCCGAGTACTTGTGGACACAAAATGAGTACACCGATATGGTGCAAACTTTCAGGGAAATGCAAGATTCTCATAGAGGCAAATGTACAAGCGAACCCCCCTGTGGGGTGAGGAGCTGCCTCGCAGGTCTCAATGGCTCTCTTGACTCAGCTGAGGGCTTCAGCGTGGGCAGTCGGCACGCCAGTCTCCAGACATCCTAAGTACACACAGAGAGCACAGAAAATCATGCTGGGTTCCCCGCCCCACCCCCAGCACCCCTTTGTGTAGTTGTTGCCAAAACCCACACTTAGTAATGGCAACATCGGAGGTGAAAGGGCAAGTGCTACTGTTGCACGTGGCGGAGGAAAGGTCGTGATGGTTTGTGAAGGCACGTGGAAGGAGGCTGGAAAAATGTGCCAGCGCCCCATGTACCTGAGCACAGCCCACTGAAATATCACATACGTGATGCATAGCATTTAATGAGTCGGGACTGAAAAGTTTAATTAGCTTGTAGGGCTTTTTATTATTTTATTATTTTTTTTGTTCATTATATTTTCTGCTCAGTCTCTGCGGATGTTCTACATTTTCATCATCAAATGACTGGCTGGCTATTTTTGTTGAAGAAGCCTGAAACCATCCAGGCTGAGTGTGGAGACAGGCTGCCTGCACTGTCAACAGGATGAAAGTGAGTCTCGGGCTTTTTTAATTACAAGGATAACATGTTCGCTCATCTAATAATGAAGATGGTTAGCAATTTTAAATTTTAATAATCAATTACTGAAAGTAATTCTCCATTAAACCACAAGAGAGCCATTAAATCTCAAAAGATGGAACATGCTGTATGTAACAGTAGCAAATTTTCTATTTTTAAATATCATTAGGGACTATCTGATTGTTTCATTTCTCTGCATTTCTTTTACCTTTTCCCTCATGCAGACCATCTCATTTTCTGCAGGAAGACAGCACACGATCTTATAAATAATAAAAGAAAACCCTTGCAAGACTTGATCCGGGGGTGTGAAATATGTGCTAAGAATATAATTTATTTCGGTCTGGCATATTTTGACTGAATAATAAGGAAGGTGACTAATTAATATTATACTATGCTGTGGGCAAGGCAGCACAGTGGGCTAATCCATGCCCCTTTCACCTCGGGAGACCCGAATTCAAGCCTTAGAGGGGTCGCAAAGGTTGTGCACGGTTTGGGGGAGGGGAAAGGAAGGCACCAGCTGTCTCCGTGGCTGTGGAGACCCCCTGTCCATATTCTAAAACGACCCTCACCACCAGCCTCTGCTCTGCGAAGAGGAGGGAAAGACAATGATTACTAGTTGGCTTTGGCAATTTGGCAGACTCGTGTCAGAGGGAGATAGCTCCGTGACAGCTGTAGCTGCCCAAGCTCCAGCCTGGTTGAGCCAGCTCACTTTCATCCGACTTAAATATTTAGAAAGTCATGGAATAAAAGGTGTGTGTGTGTGTGT
>NW_022103900.1:10363490-10378288 GCF_000313985.2 Echinops telfairi
GTGTGTGTGTGTGTTCAGGGAAGATGCTGTAGGGGACAGAGACACAATAGTAAGATGTGTGTGTATGTGTGTGTGTGTGTTCAGGGAAGATGCTGGAGGGGACAGAGACACAATAGTAAGATGATGACCAGACGATAGTGAATTATTTAGAATCAAATTAGCTTCGGTCTCCATTAGAAGCTGCTGACTCTATTTCTGCAGGAGCCGAGCTCAGACGGCTGAGGAGTACTGCGCTTTGTTTCTTTGGCATTTGATTAGCTCTCGGACAATGCACAGGCTCACCGGTGGTACTGCACTCAGCACTACCCCATCATCTGCCCTGTGCGATGCAGGTGACTAACTTGGCTGCTTTAAATACCGTCAGCAACATGTCCAGAGAGAAGGCTGTCACAATCATGGATGGACTTTCTGATGGGGCATATGCCTGTGTTTCCGAACTTCACTGACCTTTGCAGCGAGCAGCCCCGTGCTTCCCTCCAAGGGGATTAAAGCAGAAACGATGACAGGCTAGGCAGGGTGGGGGTGAGGTGGGGAAGGAGGATTTTGTGGAATGGACAATTAAGGTACAGTCCATTTGCAGTTATTCGTGGGGACTTTCACGTTTCTGCAAAGTGCAGGACTCTCTTTTCTCTCTCGCCCTGCTACCTGGACTTGAATCACCATTAGAATCACCACCAAAGAGAAGTTGGTTTGGTGGTGATAAGGGAAATGCAGGCCACATTGGGTAATTGTGATCTTTGCTGGCACATCGGAGAGGCGTCTTAGTGAGAGAGGATAAGAGGAAACTATTTGTTAAAGTTCGGTTTAGTTTCTGATGTGAATTTCAATGATCTGGTTATGATGGATAGCCCGTGTCCTGCCTAACTACTATTAGTATGTATAATTGGGTGCTGGATGTGAGAGTGAAATGTTTCAACTAGGGCAAAATCACCCATCACCTCTGGAACACACCGTTTCAAGAGCTTGCGTTCCTTCTGGCAATAATTCTTTAAATGCTGTGCAATGGAATCCTCGTTAGTGGGCTTCGTTCTGCTGGATATTTGAGTGCGCCTCTGTGTGTTCCTCCCCCTTCCTTCTGTATGCCACAGAAACAAACCTGGCCCTTCAGAAGGGCACGGAAGAGGTAGTGGTGCTTCTTTTGTTTCACATCTATATTTAGAGACAAATGACAGCTCTTGAATCTATAGTTTAGCGAAGCTGCTATTTTGGGGGCATGTGTGTGAGTCCCGTAATGGGTGTAAAAATAAGGTGACTGAGGGCACGGAGAATCCAGCTCATGTTGACTGCTGACTGGGTTTGGGCTGTTTTAGATTGGTCCCTTGGGGGGATGCAGGTAACTGAGCAGCAATGTGGGGTCCTCAGCTATTTGATTTGGAGGTCAAGCTATGGATCTCCCCTCCCCTAGGAATCTTTACTATCTCAGAATGGGTGCAAGTCAACTCTTGGCGGCTTCCCCATGGGATATCTGACACTCTGTTGACAGGAGGGAAAGGGCAGTGGCCAAGCCCTTTATGTCCCTGTGGTGTCTAAGCTTCTCCCTCGAGGTGGAAAAGATCCAGGGCGTCTTGGAAGGCAGGTGTCTATGCCATAGAGAAGATGGGAAAGTCGGGGTGGGGTGGGGTGCAATTCTGGTGTTCTTCCACTGCTTGCTAAGAAACAGAGAAGACAATGAGGGGAAAAATTGAATCAAGGCCTATATGACACCCAAAGGAGATGTGGAGGGGCAAGTGGGCAACTATGCCAGTGGCTAGAAGCAGCAATCGTAAGGAGACTCATTTAGGACCTCTCTAGTTATAGGCTCCCAGTTCACTGATATGAACTTGAAAGGGTTGTGCCATTCAAACCAAACCAAAGCCCTCCGGTTCAAATGAGTAGGCTTGCTAGATTACATAATTATGCATACCAAGGCAAATGATTTTAGAACAAGGTCCGATTCAGTGTGTGGAGGGCACTATGGAGAAAAGTGTGCCTTTTTTTGGAGGGGGGTGCTTTAACAAATGGAAATGTATTTTCTCACCCTGTGGATTTGAGAGTGGACAGCACTAGGTTTAGTCCCTGCTCAGCTTCTTATTGGCTCTGTGGCCTACGTAAACCCCCTTTTTCTAATCTGTTACAAGAAGATACAAATAGACACAGTGGGTTTTCTCAGTTTCTGCACTATTGACATTTTGGACACTTTGTTGTGGGGATGTCCTGTGCCCTGTAGGGTGCTTCACAGCACCCCCAACTTCCATCCGTGATATATGAATGGTACATCCCTTCTCCCAGAAATTGTGACACCCTAAAATTAGACCAGACATTGCCAATTTCCTTCGGGGCAAAATGTTCCTAATAGAGAACCACCTGAATGGTGAGAGCAATGAGACTCTATGTAAAGTACTCAGCCTGCTACGCATAATAAATGCTCAATAAAGATTTGACATTACTTTTACCCATGGATAAAACATGGAAGCAATGTTTTATTAGAATAATAAGTATTATTATTTTACTAATTATTATTATAAATACTAAATAGTAATAGATACTAGGAGATGCCAATCACTCTCGTATGATTTGTGACTCTTGTTAGTCCTGAATTCCAACTAGCCTTCCTGCCTTTGGCTTTGAACAAGGAGAATTGGGAGGGAAAAGAAAAGACATATTTTGTGTTTCCACTCTTAGCTCACGTACACTATGCAGAGACACAGCTCACTTGGTAGAGTGCTTGCAGACCAGTAGCTGCCTGATTAATTGATTAGACACTGCAGTGTTCACAGCATATTCTAGAAGAACAATTACAAGTCCCCCAATGTAATACACATTTTGATGTTGAGTAGCTGCTCACAATATTGTTATTTGGAAAGACATTCATGACAGTTCTATGTGGGCTTCCATTAAAAATGTGTTTATATTGTTTCCGAATCACAGAATAATCATTTGCTCTGTTGACATAATCTGAAGAGGAAGGATTATATCCATTTCTGTTTATCATGCACATTAATATCCTAGCTTGTTTGGCCATTATTTGATAGCATGGACTGTAATATAATCATTCAAGTGCAATTTAACTACGTTTTGAATTCAGTGATTAAAAAACAAACCATATCGTGGGATTCACCGAGTCTTGCTTCTACTCCCACTTCTTCTTCAGCAAGCACAAACGTGAGGCTCCTGATGAGAATAGGCATCACTAACCAAGGGAAGTCTCCCCATATTAATCTCAAACTCCTGAAGAGCCATTCAGGTTTTATTTATTTTTTGCTCCAGGTTGAACTGTTGAATATTGCAGAAAGCATTAAAAGTTACACAGGGGAGACTTAGATTCAAACCAAACACATACTAAGGCAATGGTAAAGAGGGGGGTGGTGGAAAATGAGTTTCACAAGCTTGAGATAGGGCCAAAGCAAAAACAGAGAATTGGGGGCCATGAGGAACCGCCTTACACTGGTTGGAATCTTGAGCCTTGTTTTCATTTCATTCATTTTGAGTAAAACAAGTAACCTATGAAACATAGATTGATCAGAAACTGTGAAGCATACATTCTATCAAATTGTATATTAGAACTAGAATGTTTGTTCTCCAAATTGCAAAAGCAATTTGAAGGACTAACAACAACAACAACAACAACAGCAATAACAAAAGGTTGCTTTGATGTTTCTTCACATCTAGATATTGTGTGGTCTTCAAGACCACCTGCCAGCGGCCCTCTCACAACTGGCTAGCTGGTGTTCCTCTGATCTCTAAACATAGGTCCTGACACTTTTGTCCTTTTTCTCTGGCTATTCTTGCTCATCACTTCCCTGATCTTCTGGCTCCAATCCCAATCTTGCAGCTAGCTGTACGGATTTCTGCCTTGATAACACAGCCCCTCATTGGTTAGTTGAATGGTTTCTACTCTTTTATTTTGCTCTGCTTTGTCCTTTGCAAGTTGGAAGCTGAGAAAGGAGCACAATCACGTCAGAGAAGGAAAACGCAACTAATTCCCATTAAAAGGAGCCATGGAGAAGCGATGAAACTGCCCCTGTCAGGGTGAAACTTATCAAATGTTGTCCTTATACGTTTCATCGACGGGCAATTTTGTACCTGTGGCGTTTGTTTGTCCGCTGCCCCAAGTACTAGATCCAGGGTGTAGCTCTATCAATGTAGAATGTAGAACCAATGTGCGTTAACCAGACTAATGAATAAAGTATTGATATATCTTTAAATAAGGCTTATGGAAGACTTCTTATTTAAATATTTAAAAAACATACAATGCCTCTTCCTAATAACTGATAACATGGTTAAGAAATGCCACTTTGACTGAATGGTTCAGTCCAGTCTAATACGAATTTTGAAGATCGAAAGTTGAATGGACACCTAACTCAACTGGAATAAACACAATGATCAAGCCATGAGTGACTGAGTATTCCCGTTTCCCTGTTTTTGTGGGAGGAGAAGTTATCTTAGGGAATGTGATCTTAAAAATAAAAATCATCATTCTTGCATTTGAATGCCACCTCTCCCTAAATCATAGTCAAATATCACTCAAATAAAAGCAAAAACCGTGTTAGTCTAAAATAGAGTACCATCAGTTCACCTTACACTTCCCACTGGTCTCTATCAAGTTGACTGACTCATGGTGACCTTGTGTGTCAGAGATGAACTGTGCTCTGTACGGTTCTCAATGACAAGTTTTTGGGGAAGAAGATCCCTAGGGCTTTTTTTCTGCGGAGCCTATGGATGAACTTGAACTTCTAAACTTTCAGTTAGCAACTGAGTTCATGACATTTCCTAGAAGGGCATTACAATATGCTGATATTATGCTTATTCTTTAAAGGTATAACGTTTGCAAATTAAGGGCCAGATTTACCACTGAGCTGCCAGTTAGTAATATCAACTCCAAGCTTTGCTTACTCATCAGTAAAATGGGCCTACTAATGACCTCACAGTATCTAATACCTGTTATCTATTACCTGTTAGTAAAGGTTACTTTTGATGCTAACAGCACAGGGCTTTGCCATTCATGAAGGGATTTTAATTATGTCAAATGCATGTGTATTGATAGATATTGCATGTATCTCATATCTCATTTAGATGTGAGACTATGTATCTCCTTCTACTTTGTCTTATAATGTTCCTAGCAAACGTTGTTTTTCTTTTCTTTCCTAACTGCTTTATTCTCGTTACTTAGTTACTTAGACGGAGCCCGAGTGTGGTTGTGGGCTACATGTTGGGCTGCTTACAGCAAGGCCAGCAGTTCGAAACTGCCAGCAGTTCCTTTGGACAAATATGTGGCTTTCTGTTCGCATAACAATCTCAGAAACAAACCCGAAGGGGCAGTTCATCTATGTCCTTAATTATTAAAAAAAAAAAGGGGCTTTTGAGTTTTCATTTTAGATAGCTTGGATGTTATAAACACTTGTTTACTTGTGATCCTCATTTTAAAAGCAGCTGTCAACATGTTTAAAAATTATTTTTTATTTTAGTTATATATCTTCTTAAAGAATTGTAGCTTTATTTCAAAAAGTAAAATGACAGAATACTGAGAAAATCACATATTTTATGAAGCAAAATATTTTATAGCTACTTTTTAACTGTAGGTTGACTATAAAATTCATGGGAGGGCAGAATTTTGCACTTTTTTCATTAATTCAATATCTTATTTGCTTTAATTTCTACCCACCCCTCTTTTCTTAGATAGTTTGAGAAAAAAAAAGAAAGAAAACCTCTGGGAAAAACAAGTTACATAAGTTCTTAGTTTTTAAAACATTTGCTATTATCTAAAATCGAACTAACATAAATGGCCCTTCTTGTTCCCAAGCAGGTTTAAAGTATGGCTGTACCAGGGCAAATTCCAAGTGCCTACTCTACATAAATTAATCTCCCAAAGGAAAATACATTATGCTTATAATTGAAGTTATCATTTCTAATACCACCATTAATGCTGATTGAATCTCAAATTTGTGTTGGGATCATTTACTTGAAGACACTATATCTTTTAAAAATTCATGTCAAGTACACCCTATAAAGGTTAATCTGCAGTCTTGAAGCTATTTCTTAGGTTTAGGCAACACAGAGAAGGTCAGATTATGAATCTATGCAAAAGTAAGTCTATTTTTTATAGTTGAGAGCAATACCTATTCTGTAGAAAAATGAGGATTGGCAAGTTAGCTTAAGGGTTTTATTTTTTAAATAGAAAAGAGTTGATAGATCAATTCACAATCACATCCATTTTCTTCAAAATCAGCAGGCTCCTTTTGGTAAATCAGGACTTACATGAAAAATAGCATTGCCTCTCCTGATTGTGTTGTGAGTCTGGCAATGGATGGATGTATCGTCCAACCAGTTCACTTTTGTCCTCTGTCTTCCTGTTTCCTTCTCTTCCTGTTCTACATAAAAAGGTAGTATCACTATTTCCCAGTTGCTCTTTCTCCAAGCTTTAGGGGCAAGCCATTCCTAATGCTTTTTTTCCCCTCCCTTGGACTCTGATTGGTCGTGACCCCTTAGGGCAGCATAGAACCCCCACAGGGATTCCAAAGCTGCATTCTTGTGAAGCAGATTGCTAGAATTTACACCCACAGAGCCACGGGTGGCTTCAAACCACAGACCTCTCTTTTTCTGTTAAAAATTTCTTGTGAGTTGAGGGTAGTTTCCTGAGCAAATCCTCGCTGTCATACCCAGCAGTTCACACACATCCTGCTTGGTCTTAGTCTATCCACCTCAACGTCATATCACGCACCCGACTTCCTCCCGTGGGTCCTCTTTCTAGTCTTTCTTTTTGAACACCCTCTTGGCCTAAGTGTTGCCCTTTTCAGCTCAAAGATAGATTACACCAAGGTGTGCATCCTTCTCTGGTGCTCTTGCTCCCTTAAAGGCCTATTGTTTGGTTAAACATTGACTCACAGGGGTCAACTCAGTGCTGGACATGAAAGGTGACTGGAGGCACCACAATCTCAATGGTTCTACCAGCCTCGTCCTGACCAGGAATTCAGTCTCTTTGATGGTTCTGAATTGTGTTCCATATTCTTGATGCCACAATTTATCAAGAATCCTCTAAGCTGATCCTTTCCTGAGCAAGAGATTGTTGCAGTCAGGCACCATCTAGCTCTTCTGATATTCAGGCCTTAGAGGCTGATTGTTCATGGGGCTGATGATTTCATGAGGATTATTTTCATCTTTTTTTTTTCTTCCAACAGCAAGAGACCAATAGTTGCACCCTCGGTGGTACTCATGAGCCTTTAGGACCCCAGCCACTTGCTACTCACCAAAGTTGGATGTCGAGTATCGTCTTTGTGACCAACATTATGCTAAGTGATCTATTCTTTCATCTATTCTTCCAAGACTATGGTCCTTAGTCACTGGGCCCAGATATTTGCAGCAAAAGTAAAATACTCATGTACAAATATCCTGTCAAACATATACATATACATGCACATATATTTCTTGGATATATGCTCCCTCACTCTCCCACACCTGTTAAGCTGGTGTGTCTATTCATGCACCTACGGTATTTTTTTCGTCATTATGCATATTTAAAATTTCTACCCTTACAATTTTGCTCATGTTACCTCTGGTTTTTGACATACATCATGTTTTGTTTCTACGTGGATTGTATCCGCTGCTTCTTTGTTTGCTGAAGGCATGTTTTATAGCTCAGAGTATTCAGCCCTTTATCTAACCTGTGGTTTGGGTTAGAAGCTGTCTTAAGTGCTACCAACATCCCCACCATACCGCATTTCATTTCCTGCTTATCTTTCCATCTTTAGCCAAATATTCTGTGAGGGGAAGGGCAAGGAACTTCTGATTGAGCCCAGGGCTCCCAGTGTTTGTACATGACAAGGTACTCTCTACCTTCTTGGGCAAGTTATGGATCCTCTCAAGCTGGCCTCCGTGTTCACATATGGAAAATGCGGATAACTTCCGAGGGCAGGATTCCATTAGTGAACACTGTGTAGAATTTCCGTCTCAGTTACTCTTCTTTAAGATCCTTGTCCTAAGCTCCCCGTTCATTTGCCTCATATTTGTGGCCCTTCCTTTGGTTTCTTGCTTGCAGAGGACAAATTTGGTGCATGATGCAGGGAATATGGAGAAGGTTGGGAAATGAAATGGAACCACGATTCCACTCTTGCTGGTGACACGTATCCCTAGGATTTAGGCCATTATGACCACGGAGACTGAAGCAGGGGGACTCCGCAGAGCTACACTGCACCTGGCTATTAATATGTGGCTCAGAGTTTGAAAGAAGGCCTGTCTGCCCTTTGCCTGGAACCTAGCATTTTGTGACTCTCAGCAGATTGAGACCTACAAATTGTCAGGCTGAGGTTAGAGGGCTTTATTGTAAAAGCTATACCTGGAAGTAAGGAGGATAGCATTTATCGCATGGGACTATGAGAACAGGAAACGCAACACATCAGCCTTTCCAGAGGCTAGAATTAGATTTAAGACTCTCTAAGGGTCTTTTGTTCTATGATTTTCATTTGTGTGTTCTCTTATTAATGGTATTCAAATACTTTCTCAGATTATTATTTTTTAGGTGTTTTTTTATAGCTGATTCACTCACCCTCTGTTTTTTATACCCTCCTCATTTTTTCTCCTATGCCAAAGCTTTTTTTTTTTTTTAACCTATTGAAATGATCTATTTCTTCATGGCTGATCTCAAAGGTAAGACTATCTGCAAAATCCACTCTGTGTTTGACTTTGCTTCCATATGTATTTATTTCCCCATTCAATTCACACATTGAATTAATTCAATCAAGGAATTTCCTACCCGTTGGCATTTGGACAGGCACTATTCAGAATCACTCCACTACACATAAGAAGGAGCCTTGTTGGTACAGTGTTAGGTGCTCTACAGCCCACTGGAAGAGCCAAGCTTTGCACCCACCAGGGGCTGCTCTGCTCTGTCCTAGAGGATCACGGTTAGTTAGAATTGGCTTGATGGCACATAGCATCCACATAAAAGCTTCTGCCCTCAGGATACAATTTAGAAAGTACAAAATAGACTGGGCCTGAGTTAGAAATCACCTAGTTCCCAGTGGGATGTTACTCTGACAGTAATCAGCAAGGTAACAGAAGAGAATTTGAGGCCTGTTGTCAGAATTCCTGGGAGAGCCCTGTTCTTTCTTTCTGCCTACTACCTCACAACTGCCCCTCTCCTGCTACCTTTACACACACCATATATATGTATATATACATATCTGGTATCTTTTCTCCCATCAGAACTGCTTCATTTTGTGGTCCATTGCTATACAGGACTATTCTCTTTTGCAAGGTCATGTCTAGGTCATCTGGGGAGTTAATTTATTAACTTGGGCTGGGAGTACTAATGAACTAATGCATATTATATTCAAGTAATGTGTTTGCATTTTAACAGGTTCTGCCATCTCAACCCTACCTCATTCCACCCCCCACTAACTATCTCTATTAATGATGACAGTTCCCCACCCCACCCCCTTTTTTTCCTCCTCCCCAGACTGATGGCGATACTGTTTGGTCAGAAGCTAACTCTTAATTGCTTCCCAAATCTCACCGTCTATGTAACTAATTGATAAATAATCTCCTAAAACTTCCTCCAGAAGAGAAATAAGCCAGAATTCTTTTCGGTTTTACATGTCAACTGTTGCACACGTTCATCATCTTCTTTAAAAGTGAAACATTGTAAATCCAAAGTATTGTGAATTTAATTTCAAATTACTCTCAGTAAGAACGTAAACGATCAGCCTTTCTCATGATTGGCATTTAGAAAGAAGGAATCACAGGTGAGGTCTTTCCTGGGATGGGAGCCATGGTCAGTAAGTAGCTGTTTAAGTACAGAGATGCAACCCAATTACAGGGTTGCATTATTTATCATCCAGCGGTTACTGCCATTCCCTTTAACATGATGTTCCCTTCAATAGCAATGCACTTATTGCCTGGGACCTCACGATTCACCACCAAGGGATGACTGGTTGCTTTGAGGGCAGACATTGTTTGAGAGGGCAACAGAACTCTTCAATCCTAGTTTCACAGTTGTCATTCTCCTGTCACAGCGCTCTTGAAAAGGGTTTGGGGTTCTCCTGTCATTACATATGCATAACTTCCATTAGTGTTAATCACATGCTCCATTTTAGAGCTGTTTTGGCCCCTCCGGTTAAATGGGCGTTTAAGCAGTTTTTAATGCATTATATGTACTTATTTTTTAAACGAGTATTATATGCCCAATTGACTGGAATGAATACAAAGTCCATCAGGTGAATACAGATTGATAATTGTGTTTAAAGCATGTATTATTTACTCAACCAACCATGACAGCCCACTTGGAGTCATTCCAGCTGAGGCAAAATACATGTATATGCCAGTACCAAATAAGCCCTCCTGAAATCTTTTCTACAAGGTTCTGTCAGAGAAGCTTTAAAGCTTATCTGGCTAATCTATTCCTCCCAATCTTTCTTTCTTCACAAAACAAAACCAGCCCTCAAAATTTTATTCACTGTTGTGAGCTTACACTATCATCATCTCTGAACTCGAGGAAGGCCAACCCCAAACTTACTTTGACTCACAGGAGCTTAACAAGCAATCCGGTGTTTCACTAGGCTCTGATAGTGCAGAAGAAAAGATGTGCTCAGTTCTCAAGTCATTTATTTTGGCCTTTAAATGCAGTAGCTTTTAATAAAGCATTTCTTTTTATAAATTATCCAATCAGGCAGAATGTAAACCAGTGAACAGTTCACCCTTTTTCTCTGAGACACAAATAATGTTCTTTCATAGCACTGAGCATGTTAGGCACCCTTTCCTCCTCCCCTGGGTTCAGACGATGATTTTAAAATTACGTTTTACGTTGTCATTTTTGTTAGGCGCTGTCGGGGTGGAGTAGAACTGCCCCTTAGGGTTTTCTTGTTTGCAGATCTCCAGGTCCTCCCCTGTGGAACCATCAGGTAGCTTCAAATGGTCGATCTTTCAGTTGGCAGCACGGGATGCTTAACCCTTACACCACCAGGGATCCTTATTTTCTCTTCACACTTTTGTCTTATTTTTAAAAGTTCCGGTCGCATCTTTACCCTGTATTATGATAATAGATCCATCGTGTTATCGGGAATAGAATTAGCCTTTATAATTTTCTTCCAATAAACCGTGGAATGGTAGACAGTGTATTCAGACCTGAGGCCCAGTGGGAAATGGCAGTTGTAGGCATCTATTATTTGTGCCTCATAGTTGGGACAATTGAAATCCATGTCCGGTGTGAAGAGAAAATTCATTGCTTGTTACTATATGAAGGGGTCTTGGTGGCACTGTTTGGCTGCTAATCACTGTGGGTGGCATTGAACTTGCTAATCACAGGATCACAAGGTCAGTGGTTCAACCCCCACCCCCAGCCACGCTGCAGGAGAAAGGCGAGGCTGTCCACTCCATGAAGCCTTATCAAGTCTTGGAAACCACATGCAGCAGCTTCCAAATATCGTCGCTGTCGGTTCCAAACGATTGGAGGGCAGTAGTTTTTGCTTGTTTAAAATGGCTCATCCCACGCAGAACTCAACTTCTGACCCACTGAGATCGAAGAGTTTAAAAATTTTGCAAGAACCTTATGGAAGGTTCTGCCAATCTTTTGAATTGAGTGCAAAACAGAGACTATATTTTTTACAGTGGCCAAAGAGTCATTTTCTCTAGGTTGGACACATGTGAGGACTGTTTTTGAGGTAAGTCAGGTAGCTGCCGTTCACAGAAAGAGATGCCGTTTGCAACTCTTCCTGTTGCACCTGAGATCACCTGAGCCCCTTGCCAGGTAGACTCTTTCCATGTGAGAGTGCTCTGGGCCCACGTGTACCACGGTTGATGGCCAGTGGTTCTCAAGGGGGGCATGGGTGAGGGTTCATAAGAACTTCCCGGGGAGTATTTCCTCTGCTGCCGTTGCCTTTAGCTCCCCACATGAATGTCACTTGCGCATCGATGGTTCGACCCCTTCCATTCTGAACATGCCTCAGAGCAATAGACTTCCGTTCCTAGCCAGGAGACAAGCCAGCCACACCACCAGACATTTTTATCATTGAAGTTATTTCCTTCCCTTTAAGATTAGGGAGCTCAATTTGAAATTGAAATCAGGGCCCTGGTGGTGTAGTGGTTATGCATTGGGCTGTTCGATGCAAAGTCAGCAGTTCAAATCCACCATGAGAGGACGAGGCTTTCTCCTTCCATGAAGAGTCACGGTCCCAGACACCCACAGGGGGCACTTGTGCCCACTTCTGTACGTCGCTGTGAGTCAGGATGGACTCCAATGGCAGTGAGCTCCCTTATTGGAAGGCTTTTAAAGGCTGGTTGTTACATAAAGAGTAGCAGTATATCCCAGGTCTCCGGTGTGGGGGAGCCCCTAATACTACCAAACATTCAAACCAGAATGCACATTGGTTATTCTTTATATCAGAGATATAAGATTGGTATTGGTCAGAAAGAAAAAATTCACCTGCTTAATAAACTAACGACTTTTGAAAATTCTTTGCAAATTTGGATTTTATCTACTGCAAAATTTCATTCTTGGGTGAGTTATGAAAGACTTTATATATGAGAGTTAAGAAATAAAACATAAACTCCAGTGACATGAATAAAGGGAATAGATGCCTTGCTTTACCCTGACATGAGGAGAGTAGCCTCCGTTAGATTCTCGTAACTACCCACTCACTGTCAACGATAATCCAGGCTAATCCGGGGGACAAAGGGTTTGGCGGGACCAATGTGGTTGTCACAAAGGGAAGCTCACTTATGACACTATTGTTATTGAGGAGTTAGGCAACCATGTTCAGAATGTTATTTGACAATTTGAAGCAAAAACATTTACTCACCTTCATAAAATAGGTCCTTGGGGAATTATAATAGAGTCAGGAAGTCTCTACAATAGTAACGTGCTGAGAGTCTAAAGAACAGATACATACACTGACTGTCAGCCAAGTAGCCACGTTTAGATCTGCACTGCTTAATTATAGATGAACGCTGTCCCATGTCTGGTAGCGGAGGCTGTTCGACTCAACATTGTTCTTTATTTTCTACAAAGGCATCCTGTTATTTAGCTTCTTTATATAAGTCTCTCCTCCATCCTTTCTTTTTTATCCTCCCAATTTCCTTTTCTGCTCCTTGGTCCTAGTCATGAATACTGATGACAAATCTACTATATGTTTCAATCAGTTAGCCTCTGAATAAAATATCATTTAAAAAATTTAAAACATTTTCACAGTTTTTAAAGGACTATAAGTGCACAAACTGATGATAATCCAGAGTGGTAAATGTATGGGCATCATGTTAAAAGTGTTGGTGGAATGGTTCTTTGGTGGTTTGAATAGTGTTCATTTGAAATAAGCATTATTATATTTGTTTATCACATTTTACTTTATATTATAATAGAATGTATATTATATTATTTACAATGTAATATACATTATAATATATAATGTATTCTACAATATACCTTATATTATTACAATTTAATTTTACCTTATTACATTTTTAGCAGATGCAAAATTCTTTCTTAAATTAAATAAAGATAATACTACATTTGGGGAATAAAGTTAATTATCTTTAAAGTTACTGGGAAGTTATGCCCTTCTGAATATCTTGGTTAAATATATGCATTTTCAAGAATATAAAACATACAGTTAATAATTTCTCTATAATAAAAGTACATCTGAAAGCTAAACCTTGACTCCAAATTGGGAAGGATTCTGTTTTTATGACTTTTAAAAGTTGTTCATAACTGAGGAGGAACAGGGCTGGAGAAATACATGCAATTAAAAAAATCTCCCATCTTCCACATATGTCATTTACTCTGTCATATGTAAAGGACGCCCTTTTCTGCATCCTAGCTTCCCAGTGCCAAGTCCTTTGTGATGGGGCGCATCCTTTTAGCCATACGGGTCTTTGGCTCGCCAATGACAGATTAACTGCCGCAGATTGCTCCAGGAGAAGAACTCTCTGAACTTGGGCCGAAAGAGGAATGGAATGTAGCACTGGCCAACGAGGTTGAGCTGTTGCACTTTTGCTCTTATTAGCTGTTTGTTGATATGTGAAACTTGTGTTTTGTTCCCTGATTAGTTTTCATTTTAAAAGTAATATCAATAAAGACTTACTTAGATTTAAATTATGGGTACAACTATATTCAGTTATCTCTCAAAATACCCAGCGTTTCATGAGTTGGATTAAATTCTAGGTTTTACTGAACTAGGACATTAGTCAGCCAACAGAGTGATAGCATCTTCCATCTGCCTTTTAAATGACCATTAATGTCAAAATAATTAAGTAAATGAAAAACATCCGCACCAAAAAGCAGTGCTGCTGCTGACTTTGAGAAAAAGGATTCAGATATGATTGTTCTTTTAGGTTGATTGTTCCTAATACTTTGGGGTCTTTCCCCCTTGTTAAGCAGAGGGTTCCTTCAGTGAGTGTGTTCCTGGCAATGGTACAGAAAATAATAAAACAGAATAAACTCGAACAAGCCCAAAGTATAATTCCTAAAAGACTCAAAGAAAACATGATAAAGATTGGAAAACATAGCTGCACTGCCTTTTCTCGCCCCCCCACCCCCCGCCCCTCTTTTTTCTAAGCCAGTCATTTTGTATCAAAGACATATACCTCTCTCTCTCAGCATTCATGTTTCAAATATTTTACTTTGTTCTTAAACATTTTAAAAATACTTATTTTTTAAAATATTGAAAACCCACTGAGCTAATTCTAACTAAAAGAAACCAGTTTGATTTAGCAGGCATATGAGTGTATCCTCAGAAAAATCTTTTCTTTGAAAAATAAGAAAATACATTTTGGTTTTCAGGAAAGAGAAAGAGAAAGAGAAGGTGCTTTTTAAAAGGGAATGCTTTCTCTCTTTC
>NW_022103900.1:10378388-10391567 GCF_000313985.2 Echinops telfairi
CCACCCCCCGCCCCCTTCCAGAATCCCTGCTATTGGCCCTACCGCTGAGCTGATTGCATGTTAGGAAGCTGTCCTTAATACACACTGACAGCGGGCCTGTGTGAACGGATGCAAAGCTGTCTGCTCCTTCTCGCAAGGCACCACGCACATTCTCAGGCTCTAAATTGTTTAAGAAGAAGATTGTGCAAGGAGTCTTTACGCTTATTCTCACAATGCAGCCTAGTTTACACTAACGCAGACGTGGACACCTATCTGCATGTATAACTTTGAAGGTGAAAACAGATATCCTGATATTCAGTTACTGTTATGGAGCCATGCAAAAAAATATTGCTGTAGAAAGAGGAACAGGTGTACTTTCGCTCTGTGTGCTTACCTTTAAAGGTGCTTTCTTATTTCTTTGCATGGCATAATGAAGCACTGAGTAGAATCTACAGAGATATAAAGAAAGTGAAATCCTCTACACCTTTATCGAATGTGACACAATATAATCAAAGAATGCACATAATTAAGTCCTATAGCTCAAAGCATCTTTGAAGCAGGAATTCTGCTGATTTTCTATTTTATGTGATTGCTTACAGATTAGTTCTCTATTTGCTCCTAAAGAATATACTTAAACACTCAATCAATGAATAACCTACAGCAGTATGTTGTAGATTCAATAATGGGGAACGGTGCATTGTACCAGGATAGTCAGATATACCCATAGGGAGTGTCAGTGGTCAAAATGCTTCCATTGCCAGAAGGTAGTCTGAAAATGGTCTGGAAATTCAATACAGCATTGACCCTACATTGTATACATGATCCACAGTCAGTTTCTCTAGCTTACTTGAAGTTTTAAAAAGAGTGATTAAAAAAAAATCTAGAGATAAACTATTTTAAATGAGATTACTCCCCATCAAATAGTTGTGTTAAAAGTATTAATTTTAATAAGCTAAAATACAAAATCTAATCATTTTAGTTCAGGTTAAATGTGTCTAAAATTTCATTTTTCTTTAAGTCATAATTTACTACAACATTTTAATTTTTGAAAAATGTAAAGGTAAGCACTAATCCTATCTATTTGTTAAACATAGCTAAATGCTCATCTATTTCCCGCCATAAAGTCTCTTGATTATCAAAAAGAAAATAGGCAGGTATAAAAGATAGCTTATGCTGCTTATCTGATTTCTTTTTCTCTGTTGTCCTTTTTCATTTTACCATTGCGCTAAGACAAAGTCAGTGGTAAGATGTCTAAGGACGAAGGCTTGAGCCACTTAACAAATATCATACACATTTATTTGCTTTTCACTACATTCTGAGAATTGTCGATATGTTTTCATTAAAATATATCAACTTTCTAATTATTTGGTGCTTTTATTTGGATAGTTATTATAAGGTGCTTTAAAATGGCAACTTTGTGAACTTGAATTGCATTTGATTTAGAAATTAGAATTCCAACTAATTGAAAAAATATAAATTATTTTCTAATGCCCTTGATTTATGAACATAAAAAGTTTCTTTATAGCTTCACCTTTTAAGTAAACTTCTTTGAGAGCGTTGGTAATTGAGGGTATACATTAATGACATCATAATGTAAAATGATTTGGCATCATAAATCCAAGCACCTATTTTGTAAAGTTTAGGCTTCTTGTTTTCAAAAGTCTAAGGTCCGTTACATTTGTGTTTTGAGAACTGAAAGTATAATAGTAAAATTATACATCTACTCTTTAATTATCTACTGTTTCATTGGCTGACATTTTGCAATTATGAAAATATTTAAAAATCTAGTATTCTAATTTGCACATTAATGATGTATGTCTGGCAGTTAAGTACTCCAAGATTCTAGGCAGGCATCATCGTGAGAGGCTGCGATGGTCAAGATGAGAGTCAATTTGGTTGGTCTATAATTTTCAGTCTTTGGGAATCATATAATGATGTCATTTGGCAGTTCTATAGTGATAAAGTCATCTTCCATTGTGTAATCTGATGCGGTAATTCTCCATTTCAAATAACAGCCTGGTCTTTGAAGTATCACCATGTTGATAAGTGAGGAGTAGGGCTGTGTATATGTGTGTGTGTGTGTGTGTGTGTGTGTGTGAATTGCTGCCTTTCCATTCTAGAGTTGGTAAAGAACATAAAATATACCGTGGGCTGCCAGAAGAATGGCCACATCTGTCTTAGAAAAAGTATTGTGCAAATGCTCCTTGAAACGGAGGATGGAAGACTTTGTGAGAGTGGACCAAACCCTGGTGTGTGAAGGACATCGTGTGTGGTAAAGTCGAAGGTCAGTGAAAAGGAGGAGGACTCTCAATGAGATGGAGGGGCCCAGTGGTTCCAGTGGTGGCCATAATGGATTCAAACCTGGCAGTGACTGAGGAGAGCGCAGGCCCAGGCAGCATTTGCTCTGTCGTACACAGGGTTGCTACAAGTTGGAACGGAATCAACAGCACCCAGCAATGCCAACTGCGTACAAATGCGTAAAGACATACACTGTCAGTGTGTCTCCTATCCCATGGATGGCGACCAGTGCATAAATTAGACATCTAGTCTAAGTACTTTAAAAGTTGTAACTAAAATTCTAGTTTGGCATTTATGGTTAAGTCACATAGAAAAATAATTGAATCAGTTTGTGGAATTACTCGAATGCAAGTGATTACTCTGTCAATTTTCTGATCACACAGATCTTATATATATATTTCATGTGTGCTGAATTAAAATTTCCAGTGTTGTCTTTTTCCACCTTGGTTGATAAATTTAACTTTTTATAGTACAGGAGTTAATTTTTAAGAAGTTACTGTAAATGTTGTGAGTTATCAATTAATATAGAAGTTCCTAAAGACCTATTCACCAAATCTGCCTAAGGAAAGTGCTATTTATCTAATTACACTTAGAAAAATGAGCTGACTAAGAACAGTGAACTAAGTTAATTTTTATTACTCATTGGCTTTTCTGTTTTACCTTCTTCTATTTTTTGTTTTTAAATTATTTTGGGGGGCTCGTACAATTCTCATCACAATCCATACATCCATCCATTGTGTCAAGCACATATTCACATTTGTTGCCCTCATCATTCTCAAAACATTCTCTGCAATGGAATAAGATGATTTGGCTGACTGTGACCTGCTTAGGACGGCTGTAAATGTTTGGGATGGAAATGTGGATCCTTGCATGTGACAGAGTGTCTGGAAGTGAGCCTGGCAGCTAGTTAGATGTCTAAAAGATGCCAGCTCTTCACCCGTGTTCTACACACCATATTTGTCACAAGAAGCATAATGCTTTGTGCCTTTGCATGAGCAAAGACTACATTCTATAATTTAAGCAAACCTGCCGGGATATTGTAGTTATCTTGAAATTTACATAAGAACGGAGTTCTCTAGACTTTAAACACTAAAAGCAGTAGAAAAAGCTTCATTTTTACACTGGCTTTCAATGATAGTCTGATAGTATTGATCTTGAAGATGCATTCCCAGTTTAACATCAAATTAAACTGGGCTAAGGTTCCAATAGGACAAGGCTGTGGATCTGTCCTGATCACTGTTGGTTATCCAACTTTTGAGCACGCAAGTTAAGTGCTCAATGAATATTGGTTCATGAATGAACAAGAAGCTGCAATTTATTTATATTTTTATCTTTACCCAGGTATATAGATTGATTAAAATAGAGTCATTGATTTTGTAATACTTTACAAATAGTCAGAACTTTCTATTCCAATTCGGACTTTATTCACCAGCTGCCTTTTATGCTAAGATTCGAGGTAAAGCAATTTCACAATGCGTGTGATTCTGTAAAGGCTCTCTAATCTACACTTCTTATTTTATACTCACTCTTACTGAGTGGTATTATACCTAGCACAATCTTCCTACCAGAACTGCAGGGCTTGTAGGAATTTAATGATCTTAATTTGAGGATCATCATCTTTTAAACAAAGACCTCTGATCTCTGCCATTAATATTTGTTGGTGGGACCATCAAAAGGCCTTCATCCTTACTTAAAAATGAGTACACACGTTCTCTACTTTCACTGATGCAAACACTTACTAAGAAAGAAAATAACCTCTGCTCATTGTCCCCCCCTTTCTCTAACCTAAAAGCATTTTGTTTTCTAGCGCTCTATAAAAGTTCAGTGCATAAAAGGTTAGGAGCCTGACTTTTTTCTGTCGTGTATATCTTTGAAAAATTGGTTTATGAAGAGTCATACATCATGTAGCCAGACATATGGGAATAGTTAAAGATTAAGGTAAATAGACAAATTGAACTGCTTTAAATCATTTTCCTGGCTTCAGTTTTATGAAAGAGCTCATGAACAAAAGCTGACGTTAAGCAATCACAATAGGCTCTTCTATACGTTTTAGACAGTGGTAAAGACTTTAGTGTCAAAGAGAGTTGCATCACCAATAGTTACATCAATTTGATTGGTGTCCAGATTTCAAAAATGTTACCTTGTCAAACCATAACCTTTTCCAAGTCTTTCATTTGTCATTGTTTTGTAGATTATATCATTTATTTTACATTACCTGTATCAGAAGGCATGGATCAAAGCTTATAAGATTTTTTTTAATATTATAGATTGTGTTTTTGTTTTTTTAAATAAAATTAATACTGTAGGCATTTGTGTCCCCAAAGAGCTAATCAAATATTTTGGAAGGAAGTTTGATTTCATGTAACCAACATTGCTGTAACTTCACCTAAGGGGACCTTGGGTTTCTTTTTGCCGAAAAAGAAAAAGAATTAAAGGAAGAAATAAAAGAGAAAGAATATACTTTCAGAACCATTAGGATAGAATTTTAATAAATTGAATAAGTGTACTGCATTTTCCAGGTTATCTAATACATGAATTCCCTGCGGAGAAAAGCAGGCTGCTGGACTTTAAGGTAAGTCCCAGGAATTTGCCCAGTGGCATGGTGACAAGCCCCGACTCTTATGAAAAGTGCTATGGGATCTTTAATGTCCACACAGAAGAGGCAGGATTTAAGATTTTGTCATCTCATTTGAAAGACCCCTACATAGTAAACTGCATGGGACTCAATTTATCTACCTCAGAAAGGTGGCTTTGTAACCCCTGTCCCTATAAATCTAAGATATGCTGTGACTATATGCCTTCAAATTCGTGCAGCAGCGATCCCCTTCTTAAAAAATAATAAAAATAACAAGGGCTATGATCATCAGGTTGATATAGATAAAAATCCATTAACTTTTTCATCATTATCACAGCTCCCGAATCAAAGTGCAGACATTCCACAGGGCAGCTCACCTCCCACGGTAGCTGAGCACAACGTGGAACATTTTTTACATACTTCTTTCCTGCTTTGCCTTTTATAGTGTACACGCTTGATTTTGGAGGTGCTTGTGGTAAAAATGCAATTTAGGGAGACAGCAAGTGTTTGTTCCTGATGTGTGTATGTGAGCCTTGTGCCTAAGCTATCCAGCTAGCAGGGTTCCCTCCTCTATTTCCCCCGAGGGCTGTGAGTGATAGAGAAAAGGGGGACACGGAGAAAGAAAGCTTCGATCAAGTTTACGGCAGACCGAGTTAGAACTCCAATTTTACAAGCGTTACTATATGTATTTGCACTTAGCCTGGACCTGGTGGGTTTTGTTGTTGTTTTGCGTGTGTGCGTGCTTGAGCCTAGCAACCCTATGCCTACCGCCATTGAGTAGTTTCCGACTGACGACAATCTTATAAGGACAGAGTAGAACTGTCCCTGCGAGTTTCAGAGGCTGGAAATCACGATGGGAGCAAACATGCTCATCTTTCTCTGGTGGGTCCGCTAGTGCAGTCAACTGCTCACCTGTCCGTGAGCAGCCCCATGCAGAAGCCGGCAAGGCGCCGGGCTCTGAGCAAGCTTACAGGGCAGCGTAGAAGGGAGCCGCTACAGGTTTTCCTGGCCGGCAAATGCCAGGTCTCTTTTCCCTCAGAGCTATTTGTGGGTTCAAATCACTGACCTGTCACTTCGCAGCTGAGCGCTTTAGGCATTGTGCCACCAAGACTCTGGGTGTGTATTAAGCCCTGCCTAATAAGTTCGGTAGGTTTTGGGTGTGCATGGAATCTTCTAATTATCACGGAGAAAGAGCGAGTCTGGTAAACTGGCAGCTCTGCTGGAACACTTCCATGTAAGCTCGAATGGACGCCTCAATTAGAAAACTGGGTGTAAAGGAGGCAAACTCCATTCCACACCCCTTGATGAAGCTCGAGCCCTTCTGTGGTTAAAATGCTCCCTGGGGTTGGGTGTCTCTGATCATTTGTCCTCAGTCTTTCCTTACAATATTGTGTCAGCACAAACCGGTTTTGGTTTGACCATTTAAATTTATTTAAGGAATGGATTCTTCTTCTTTGTGTTTTAGGCCACATTAACAAGGGGACTTGTTTTACATGAGCATAGTTTATGCCTGAATGAAAGATTACACCATATTTAGGATTTGTAATTCCTTCAGTACACATTTAGCATACTAAGCCAAAAGGATACTATTATTTAAAACCGAATACACATTTCTCTTTTGTATCTATTTTTGAATCATGAAATTATATTTCCAACTATAAATAAATCATTGTTTTGCAGATATCCTGTTAGTTTTTCAGCAATCCAAAGTATTTAAGGCTATAGTGGGATTTGTATTTGTGAAACGCAAGGGGTTGAAACTAGAGGAAACAAAGTGATCACTTAATCATCCACCGTAGTCTTCATTTTTTATTTTTAAAAAGTCAGATTTATTAAATACTTGAAAACAGACATCATTTTTTTCCTTCCCACGATTACTGGAAACAATCTAAATTCAATATTTCACTGTTCTTTCTGGCACTGAACATGAAGCCACCTTAAAAAGCCATTAAGATGTTGTCATTAATTAAGTTTTTCTACAATCCTAGAAATTCAAACAATTAAAACATATCCCGAAATATCCATAAAATTTGACAATGCATTGTTGAAGCAATACTCTAATAAAGTTAATGCACTATTATAACTTAAAAAAATCTTAGATCATTCTTAAATTTCTCTGGTATGCTTGATCACAGAGTGATATTAGAACATTTTAAAGTTTAAGAGCACATTTAGGTCACTTGTGATGATGGATATACTTTTTAAAGTTTCTTAATATTGGCTATAAAGCAAGTGTCAATGAGCTTGAGCTGCATACCAATGACTTCCCCGCCTTCCGCAAGGCGCTTCAAGCTGTGAGCACTAGAGGGTGCTGTTGGAACTGATACTAGGAGACACCTGGCTCTGAAAAGGAGTATGGTCAAGTTCCCCTAATGCGGAAATACTGTATAGTTATTCGTTTTAAGGAATGGCTGTGTGATTGTGCTCGACACAGCTTCCCAAACAAATCACCAGCACAGTAATAAACGCGGAGAACTCCACGGCGTGACAATTATTTGTTGTCGTTGAAAGGAAAAAAAAATTACCACCACCCCTACCCACACACACACACACACGTGTGCCCTCACACACACGCGCACGTGCACACACACACACACACACACACCTTATTAACACGGTTTCAGTCTTTCTTCAGAATATATAGGCTGGTGAAACATTTTTATAAACGATAAAGAAAACAGATTGGTCAAGCAATTAATATTTTCTTAGGAATTCAAATGTGCCTAGCCACAAAAGGTTGTTTCTTAAAAGCAATGTGTCGAAAGGATGTGGGTCCAACTTTCCCCTCGGGGTCCCTGAGACGTTGCGCAGGTTGGAGGTTGGCCCGACGTGAGTTGAGGATCCACCTGGCTCATCTGGAAAATGTTTCCTGTGAACATTGAGGACTCATCCCGTCCCCTCCCCCCGCCCCTGAGTGGTTATTTATAAAGGCATTATTGGTAGTTGCCTTCCGTAGACCTTCCCTGCAGGCATGATCAGACTCAAGCAGGCAGCTATTTCCCTTTAATTTTCCACAGCAAGCCTGTAATGCTTATGATTATTGTGAAGTCAGGAAAAGTTTAGTTTCATCAAGTGACATGTAGTGATACAATTAGTGACTTAAGCACTTCTCCTGATATGCTCCACCGTGGAACTTCGTTTGTCAGCTGCAGCTCCATGTTGGCATCTCGTGCGAAACACGAGAGTAAAACCGCACCGTGGCAAGCACAGCCGACAGCTCTCAACACGAGCTGAAGGATCGCTCTCAATTGTAATCGATTCTGTAAGTACTGAACACAACCCCCCAGGCAATTGAAGAAAATAGGATGATGAAGGACTGCAAACTAATATGTTACACATCTTCATTGATTAGACATTGATTAACCACTATTTTCCTGAATGACAAACAGCTAGTGGGGAAGTAACTGAGGCTTGTGATTTATTTACATCTGAGACAGACTTTTTCAGCGTAGCTACACCGGGATACAGCAGTAGTGCCAGAGTCTAGGTTGCTTTATCTTTCTTCGTCTTCTGTTTCTTATTCCTTAAAAAAACATCCTACCTGGCCGTCTTCCTAGATTTCTGGCATGTTTCAAATAGAAGCAAGTCTAACTAGAGCTTTAAATGATCAGCTGCACTCCAAAATATGGAACATGTACCGGTGGTATAACTACATTTAAAAGGAAGATCATTTTATAGACTTGGTATTTACAAGACTATTGATCAGTGTTTATTGAACTTTTAATTTAATTCTCTGTTCTCTTCAGTGCCTTATTGGCAATTATGCACATTTCCAGAATGAGCAACAAAACACTCTGCTAAGTGTCTGCTGCTTATTTTTCTTCTGTGAAAACACATTGTTTCCGAATGAGGGGCATCTATAAAAATCAGATCCAAGTAAGGAGGCAGATATTTTGCAGTTTAAATAATTTTTTGTTTGTGTGTTACGGACAATCTTGGATTTATGTAGCAAAACCTTATAGCAAGTGAAAATTCTTAGCTGCATTTCAACCCCCAATAAGCCCAATGGACACATTTGCTCTTGACTTTTCAGACAACCTCTTCTGTTTTAAATAAAGAAAAGAGAACAAGATATTTACTGAGCTGAGCGGATAAGCCCTAAGTTAAAACCAAATTCTAATGAGACTAGCATCTTCTTCTTCTTTTTTTTTTTTTTTGCTTTTTAGAACATTTCTGTGCATTTTGAAGATTTGTGGAAAACATTTTTTATAAGCAGAAATAATTAAGATGTTCTGCTACTCTTCATCTTAATGGTCGTGAAAAGACTTTTGATGTTCAAGGAAACATCATTTGCTTCGCCATTGGAATTTGATTGTAAATTAGCACTAATTAATGTTCACTTAAGTGTTACAGATGTGCGATAGATCTAGTGAGTGACAAAAGGGGTACGTGTAGAAAATTTGTTCTGTGAAAGTATATGAATTTAGAGTAATGATTAGAGCGTCGTTTTAAGAAATCAGAGAAATGCATTACCATTTCTATTATCACAAGTCAATTATCACATTTACATAGCTTAGGTAAAAAGTTACAATTCCCTATCACTTCAATTAATAGAGATGTATTTAGTCCATACCACCCTTATTTGATACTGAATTATTGGTCATATAATAGTGAAATTTCATTGTCTTTTCCAGTGAATGTAATTTTAACTGTAGGTTAATAAAGCAGATCTGTTCTTTATGGGCACTGCTGGTTTTATCACAACAAATATTTGGATATTTCCTTCTCCAAGCCACTTTTATTTAGTCTCATTTAAAACCTTGGGGTCAAAAAATAAATAAAATAAATAAATAAATAAATAAAACCTTGGGGTCTTTGGGGACATATTTATTAACTCAAACCTTTAGGATAAAGAGTTGTTGGAAAACAATTGAGGATTTTAACAATGGGCCAAAGAGAGCGAGAGAGTAAATACGCGAGGCCTGCTTTTCACTCCATTAATTTGACTCCTGGAAGCCTCGTCTGTCACAGATTCGTTAAGGAAATCCAGCTGTATGTTAAAGGAAACGGTTAAGTTTTAAGAGAGGGATACTATCTAGTTGGGATAACACGTGGTGATCAAACTTTTACAAAGGGAACCAAGCCGAAGCTGGTTACCTTTCGGTTAAAGCAGTTCCGTGCACCAGTGTTCATTACAAACCGCCTCCCTATTCTTTTAAGCTCCTAGTTGCCATTCCTCAGAACGTAAAGAAAGGACACTGCTGATTGGCTATTGGAGCATGAAGAAAGAATAAATGGAAATCCATCCAATAGCCAACTCCCAGAGAGAGTGTGGCGCCCCAGAAAATAGTCTAACAGTGCGCTGCTTCCTTGGCCATCTGTGCGCAGGTGAGGGAACACCACAGGGGCTTGTGCTGAAATGTGACATTCAGAAACCTTGGATTTTATGGGGGCAACGATGATAGGATATTTGGACAACTCTTTTCTAGAGACATAAAAGGCATCTCTTTTGGTCTTGGCTTTTTTCTTTTCTTTTCAGTGAATATGTGTGGGTGTGCATGTACACATATATACACGTGCACGTGCGGGGACACACACACACACTCACATACACACACAGGCTTATGTGTAGCGGAGGAGGCTTCCGTTTCTTCAAGCATATTTAATATCTTTAAATTTTTAAATGAAAATGTAGCTGTCAATATTAAACTAATTTGGATGGACAGCAATAAAATGCAAACCTCACTTCAAATTAGAATTTTCAGTGAGGATTTCTAATGGAAAGTAATTGCTGACAATAGGAAATGACAAATTACTAATTACTCAGTTCAATTAGACTTTTGTGCCTTTGGTCCTAAGTGGCAAGCATACAGCAAATCTTGCACTTTTATAACAATTAATGACACTAAACTATTTAAACTGCCAACAGATGTGAGTAAGAAGACATCAATTGAAACTTACTTAATTTAATACTGTCCCTATTTTATATCAAGTAAATGGTGTTTAATTTTTATTACAATTAAATATTACTGGTATAGTGCAATTTTTACAGAACTTCATAGGGCAAAATATCAGTGCTTTAAAACTGATGAGTGTTAATGCTCCCTTTTCTCTTATCACAGCAGTATTTCTTTGTAAAGGATTCTCAGAGCATGAATTTCTGTCCAGACCCTACCCATGGCTATAGATCAGTGGTCATTAAACAGCAGCACCCAAGCCTTTCTGCTGTCTTTCTCTAGCTTTTGTCCATCCATTCATCTTTAATTTCCAAAATAGTTTATTTAGACTCTACATTGTGTTTTTTTAAATTTACTTTTGGTCTTTCCCAGAAAACTAATTTAGGTGTGGTTTTATGAAAAAAAAAAAAGTTTTTTGGTTAGCAGTTCAATTGCACGAATGATCTTTGTGCCATTAACTTCTGGCTCTAGTTTACAGGGAACTTAATTTGGTCTTCCTGGTAGTATCAGTTATGGTAGTTTTGATTTTGAAAATATAGGTTTTTTTCAGTTTTTGTTTCCAGTTATAATCAGAATAGTTTTTTCTCTATCAGTCAGAAGCTGAGGCGATATATTGCAGATGCATGTGGAATAAATTAGAAAGACAATAGACCCAATTATATTTGCGTCAGATATTTCCCTATTAAGACTTTAAATGTATTTTTTCTTTCTTTTTTTTAGGTATGCAAAAAAAGGTATTTACTTGTGAAATGAAAATAAGAAATGCTGATCAATGCTAACTTACTCTCGTTTGATACCTTAGGCCTACCTCTGCAGAGTTAGGCAATGGAAGCTACACAATCATGGAGGACGTTAAATAAAAACAAAACATATAACCACGCGGATAAAATGAATGATTTTTAACTCATTAGTTAAGAAATTATTTGTTGGGTAGAAGCCCAAACTGGCTATTGTATTCCTGTTTTCTCCTCTGGTAGTTTTTTCTCGGCGAATGAAATCGCCTGCCTGTCGCTATGATCTCAGGCATAGGCTACTTGCCTGCCTTCCTCCAGTGCTCAGGATGCGACTGCAGGCGGCTCATTCACATTGAATGTGTTTTCCTTCTACTTAGCACTTACTGTTTAAGATAGCATTGATTCCAGATCTGTTTCCTATTGAGACTTCCTTCTCAGAGGGTGCACAGAGCTTTATTATTTTTTTGTTTGGGGGTATCCAACTCCCTCGCCAACGAAAGGAAATAAAGCAAATATACCTTATCTTATCCCTGGACGCAGGGGTAGGTAGTTCAAATCGGAGGTTCTAAGACTTAAGAGCAAGGAGGAGACCACAAGTGCTTTCCCTGGACCCCTGGCTTTATTTTCGCAGGCACCACCCCCTCCCCCCCAACCCCACCTTCATGGCTAGTGCAATTAAGCCAATTTTTGGAGACAATAAGGTAAACTAAATCCAAATAACCGTGGTTTGGACAAACCTCTGTTGTTTCACCCCAGCTGCCGTTTTCCTTTCTCATGAGTCCTGTGAACGTTAAGGGCTAGAAATATAACAGAAAGCACACTAGGTAAGAGAAGAAAAGGTAAAGCTTCGGCAGGGGGTAGGAGGCCTGGGCAGGGGCAGAGGAAAAAAAGACTCACAAATCACAAGGAAAATGGCATTGGCATTGTGCTTAAAAAAGATAGTGCAGAAAAGGAGCAATCGCTGTGATAGACGTAGCAAGTATATTTAGAGCAAGAAGGATAGGAAGAAAGCAGTGGCCTAATTAAGGAGAGAGAGAGAGACAGAAAGAGAGAGAGAGAGCAAGTAAAGGAAGTGTCAGAAAAGACAGAATATGAGAGAATCTTAAGACATGAGCCAAACGCCCACGAAACCAGTCTTCACTTGGGCCACAAAGCCTCAGGAGAAGAGAACGTGTTGGCCTAAATAAATGTCCACGAAACACACTGTGTCTTTACTACTTTCCATGGTCATTATTGAGACACAAACAACATAGACATGTCTACACACACACAACTCAAAAAGTATTGCTCCGATGGTCCCAGTTCGTCCGTGTACTGGTTTATTCGAAGCAAACTAACATGTTGAATCACATCTTCGAATTCAGTGAACCGCCGAAAGCAAATTCCCTCAGCAACTAACACACCGGGCTTGGGCTCGGGAGTCTTCCAAAAGCGTCGATCAAAACAGTGGCTTCCAAGTCCATCTGCTGGGCCAGCGAAGTGCCCGGGGGAGCGGGGCGAGCGCAGAGGCTTATGGGGGCCATGCTTCGTTGTGGTGGGGGTTTGGCCTTCTCAGTGGAGGTTTTCAGGACACAGGGTGATTGCAAGGGCTTTTTAGGAAGAAGGTTTAAAAAAATTGAAAACTGCATCGGTGAGAAAAAGGCCATGAAAGTGTGTTCAGGATGATTTCCCCACCCCCTCCGCTTCCCCACCCCCC
>NW_022103900.1:10391963-10403712 GCF_000313985.2 Echinops telfairi
GGAAAAAATCCATTGTTTTTAAAAAATATTTTGTTTGCAATAAGCCCGTCTATGTCTGAGCGTCTATGTCTGAGCGGGAACTCTGGTAGTACCATTTTTGACTTACTCTCCTATGTGCATGAGGAGGCCTGGTGGTGTCAGGAGCAGTGATGTTGGGGGGCTGCGGGGACAACCTGCAGGCACACTGCGGGAGAGGAGGAGACTTTGACTCCGGCCCAGAGTACCAGTTCCCGAAGCTCCCCGGGGATTTTCCCCTTGGTCCTAGAGCAGTGCTCCTCAACCTTCCTCGGGGCCGACCTTCAGTGCAGGGCCTCAGGTGCGGTGACCCCCGACCATAACATTATTTTTGTTGCTATTTCATCACCGTCATTTTGCTGCTGTTGTGAATCATCATGTAAATATCTGATAGGCAGGGTATTTTTTCATTGTTACAAATTGAACATCATGAAAGCACAGTAATTCATCACAAAACAAAGTCATTATAGATTGTGAAATATTTATTTCTAATGACAAATCAATGAAATTTTGTGTTGAAGCATGGTATAGCGTGGGTAACAGTCTTCACGCCGGGTACTTGTATGTGGGTCTATCTGCATGTGGGCAGACCCGCCTGGAGATGATAGAGGAGCGGTGTCTCTGTTCCTAAGACCATTGGAAATGTGTGTTTTCTGATGGTCTTAGGTGACCCCTGTGAAAGAGTGGTTCAACCCCCAAAGGGGTCATGACCCACAAGTTGAGAACCACTGTCCTGTAGGGTCGCTATGGGTTGCCATGCCCATGGCAGTAAGTTAGTTTTGTTTTTGGTTCTCCTATGTACACACACACACACACACACACACACACACATGCATGCACACACATGCACAGAAACACATGCACACACATACGAAGGCTTCAAAGAGTTCAGGGATGTTCCCATTGTCTTTCAATTCCCTTTTTCCATGGAATTTTTGGAACCCTGTTGTAGATATGTATGCATTCTTTTCCTAGTAAAATATATTTTCTAACCCAGTTCCACATCTCCTTTCAAAATGGTTGAATTGAAGCTAATTCAAATTTCCTAAGTGAATTTTCTCAAGTTCTTGTACATTACCCCCCAGAGATTTTGTTTTACTGACAAGCAAGAGTGCATATACAGAACTTAGGTTATTCATTTCCGTTGTCTTCATCTTTATTTCACTCTGAGACAGAGGAAGGGTGATGCATATATCTTAGTAGACAAATGTGTGGATTTATCACAAACAGCGAAAGGAATTTGAAATAATGAGACATGTTCTTTTAAAGAACATTTCCTGAGTGTCTGCAGGTTCTTGCACTTCAAAGTGACCCCGCAGAGAATATGTATTGCAGTAGCAACTTACAGTCATGGCACGGTTTTGTGCATTTCTTGCTAATAATGACTGTTTCACTGAGTGAAATAGTGAGTTTGGTTTGACATATTAAAACATCATCCACTATATTTTTGCATCATAAAAATTAGCAAAAAATGAATCAATTAACCAACCATGCTTTTAAACATTTGAATGATATCAAGTTTCTTTAAGATCAGGAGCAGAAAAGACCTTTTGACAGATGGGAATTCTTATGTGAAGGGAGCAGGCTGAGGGTACATTGAAAAAAAAAAATTATAGTTGGGTACTGAGATTCAAAAATTAAACCCTATCCCTATCCTTAAAGTCAAGCCTGGCTCTTGAGAGAAACAGTAAATTTTAAAAAAATTGCTTTCAAGAAATATGAAGTATACTTACTTAATATAAACAAGCAAATTGACACCCACCCCCCACCCCCGCAACACACACATCTTAAGTAGAAGGAAATACCGAAAAAGATCATCCATCCACTCTGGAAGTAAGATGTGTCTGCTTAAAATACACAAATATCTAGTCTAGAATTCAGGGGAAAATTCTCCATCTAAGCCTGCCATTGACTTTCCGTGTGATCTTCAACAAGTCATTTAAATTTTTCTGTGCTAGAATGACCCACAATGTTTGCCATCTTTACCTTTGGAACTGCTTATAGGGTAAAGTTTAATTATTATTATATGTGGGTCAAACTGCTTTTAGACGAAGATAACTGCTTTGTGAAAGATAATTTATGATAAACATATCAGCAGTAGCATGATTAATTTTCATGTTTGTAGTTAGCACGAAGTTGTTTTAAAATCAAGTTGTTATTCTTGATTGGTTAGCATAGTTATGATGGAAACACTTTGTTCAAATGAAAAAAAATCTAACAAATGGTGATTCTAAATGCAAAGCATTTTAGTATCATTTAAAACATTGCCAGAGTACATAAAGGATTTAAACTAAAATTTTGATATGAGGGGGAAAGGAGAGGAAAACAGGAATAAGAAGTCAAGGAAAATGTCATTAGTCAGAACATTTTGGAATTTCAAAATATTTCCTGTATTTGAACACGAAGCTGATTTATATGAAATGGAACTTATATGACATGAAAATAGATTTTAAATTGAACACATTTGATTATAAAATTATTCAAATTATTTGAGCAGACATATTTAGATGTACATTTCACACATAGTTTGTTCCTAAAGAGCATCCAAATTTTATTAAATTATATAGGTATTAAGGTATGCTAAAGCCTCAAAGATTATCAACAGTTTCAAGCAAGTAAGCAAATTAGAGTCTCAGGCAGCAGAATTTGATACTCTTTGAGGGCTCTTTAAGTCCAACTGCTCATGGGAGTTCACATCATCTTTATAGTCATCCGGGTCTCAAGTCTGGCAGACCCCATGATGGCGGGTTCACATTCTTATATGGCATTTGTTTTGCATAATGTCTCAGAGCCACGTTCATAATCTGGGTACTATATATCTGCTCATTAAAATCGTGGCTCACACTAATGACAAATTAGGACTTTCTAAATATTTTTGGAAAAATATAAAATTTGTCACACTTGAAAAGCAGCTATCTAATGTGGACATTGGGATCTTAACCCCTAGGAATGCATAGTCTTACAAAAAGAAACATATGATTGGTGGGTATCCAATGGAAAGGGACCCAGAATCACCATATATGTAGCACCTCACGGCCCCCTCACAGTGACATGAATGATAGGTTTGACCTGTTGGATAGGGGCTCAGACTTGGAAGAAGTGATCGAGGATGTTTCCCCCTGGCACCAACCCCCATGCTTAGGGTCAACAGAGTCCAATGGAATGGGCGATCAATTGTGTGGAGCCACCACTCAGGGCTGTGGCTCACAGGGGAACTGTACTTGCATAGACTCCTCATATCGACAGTGTCCAGAGGGATGTGTCATTGGGAAAAATGTTGATGCTACAAGTCGTGCAATCACCTTAGACCCAAGGGGGATGATTGACAATGATTTACTTTTCTGTTTCCATGGGTTTTTTGTTTCCCTGCCTTTAGTTTGCTTGTTTCTGTGTGTTTGTTTGTCTTTTGTTTTCTGCTAGTTTGTTACTGTTATTGAGTGGTTGGCCTTATGGGGTTCTGGATTTGTCATAGTATGACTACCAAAATAAACCAGAGTCATGCATATCCCTGGGACAAGCTGATGGATTATGGGACCCCACTGAACTCTAGCCCCAATCTAAGAAGAGTTAGTTCTGATAATAAGGCCTGCTCAATATTCACCTTCATGACAATGATCACTGAAGAAAAGGGTGAAGAGTAAATAGTGGTGAAGAAAGCAGGTGGTGCCCGCCTATCAGAATAGTGGCGGGGGTTAAAGGCTTGTATTCAAACAAGCAGCCATCTTAGTGAGGAGTCAACTAAGTCCACCTGGAAGAAGCACACCAGCTTGTAAGACCCAAAGACAACAATTACACAATTTAAAGATGACCAAGGGAAACGCATCAGAGCTGAGATTGTGAACACCCAATCTGTGAAGCCGATGGAGGACAGTGGGGGCCCCCAGCCCATCTGAGAGTGAGAGTCCCTAGTCAGACTGAGCCACTGGCAGGTCCCCACGCGATTCTTGTAAGTGTGAGTCTTCCTGCTTGTTCCATGACAAAAACTTCTTTCCTGGCCTCTTAAATATTCACGGTGGTGTTTTTCTTTCTTTGTATTTTTATCTCTGCATTCTTTTTATTATTCTATCCTTACTACTTTATTTCCTTTCTGGGTGTTTTCTTTAAAAAATGTTACTATTTATGTTGGGTTTTCTAGTTTGCGAAGCCCAGAAGGAGTGGAGGCATAGAGATAGGAACTGAAGCAAGGGTTTGTAGGGGAGGTAGGGATGGGATGGGTGGGTGAGGGGGTTGAGGGAGTAAACAGCGTATGTGTGAGTGGGCAGCGAGCACTCTCTAGAACTGAGGATGATTACACAACTCAATTTAAAAGCAATGTAGCCATGGGGTGGGGGTGGGGAGTAGAAAATGTTCTAAAATTGATTGTGGTGATGATTGTACAACTCTTCTTGTCATGATTGAACTATTGACTTGTGTGATATGTGGATTAAATGCCAGTAAAATGTTGTTTTTTTAAACGACCACAACAAAACACATACCGAACACAGTACAACAAGGGCAGCAGAAGTGGGCACAGCACACAGAGGAGCCTAAAGAAAGACGATGTAAGATATGGAAAAAATCATCTATAACTTATCAAGGGTTCATGAGGGAGCACGGGGGAAGAAATGGGGAGCTGCTATCAGGGGCTCAAGTGGGAAGAGAATGCTTTGAAAATGGTGATGGCGGCATATGTTCTTGACACACTGGAGGAATGTATGGATTGTGATAAGAGATGTAAGAGCCCTCGTATAAGTATTAAAAAAAAAAGAGGGATGTGATGAAGTTATCGCGTGGTACCTTGTGGCAGGAAGGGCCTCTCTCACTGAGCATATGAGATATTCCTACTATCGTGAAGAATAAGCTATTGCATTTGGCTCCCCCCCAACAGCAGTAGCACTACAGCCCCTTTCTGGGATCGCCCTAAAGCACAGTGGTGAAGGGAAATCTTCCCAATGGGCAGAACTTTGAGCAGTGCACCTGGCCATTCAGTTTGCTGAGGACCAGGTCCACAGTCTCATTATGTGAGTGGCTGAATTACAACGTCAGCTGAATTGCAGATTTAGAGCAGTCTCTTATACCAAAGTGAGGGCACTGATCGGAAAAAGTTGGGACCCTGAAACATGGGATGGGAGCATATGGGCTGATGATCCAGAAGGGGACGATATTGAGCCCCTAGAAACAATTGACCCACCCCAATCAATAGATCCAACCCTCCCAGCTGAAGGTATTAATCCACTATCAATAAAACAATCCACACCGGAGCAGATTAGCCAAACTGTTCAAGCTGAAATGCCAGGTGGGGCTGCACCAGTAGCATTGCCTGAGGGAGATGCCTTACAAGATCTTGCTGAGAGCACCCGGGAGACACGTATTCTGGATATGGATTTGTCTTCCCTGCATGCAATGCTTCAGGTGAATGATGAGAGAGAAGGGTAGGCCCGGAAGCTCGGCACACACACACACACACACACACACACACACACACACACAAGGGCCCTGAGGTCCACATAATAATGTGTTTAGGATACTGCAAGACATAGGCCAAAGCAAGTTTGATTGTTGATCTTTGTAGCTAACTATAACGGTTATATTTTAATTAAATTCCACCTCATCGAATGATTTATTATCTTATCCTACAAATATATACTGAGTACTATCTATGTTCTAGGCATGATGGTAGGCACTGAGTAGAGAGGAATAAATAAAACACACGGACTCTGTCTTATAAACCTGACATTCTCATGAGGGACTGAAGCAACACACATAATAAACGTAATTCCCTATATAGAAGTTAAATAATGATCAAACGCTGAAGAAAAGTATACAGAAAAGGCAGTCAAGAACTGAGGGAGGGAAGAGGTGTTAAGATTTTAGATTTGGGGGTAAACAGCATCTTAACAAATAAAAACTTGAAGGAACAAGTAGCCACTAGTTCTGTGGGAAGAATCTCCGTGGCACAGTGACACAGTGCTGGGGTGCTAAGTGAAAGGCTGGCAGTTGGACCCAACCTTTGCTCTATGGGAGAAAGATATGGCATCCTGCTTCCAGAAAGCCTTGCTGTCTTGCAAACCCTAGTTGGCACTTGTGTTCTGTCCTATTGGGTCATCGTGCATTGGAATGAATGAAATGGCAATGAGCTTTGGTTTTAGACTGGTCCTTTGTGGTTGGCCTTTGCAGGCAGGAGTACGAAGAAAGTCTAGAAGGCAGAGTATGTCTGATGTGTGTCGAGAAAAGAGAGCGCAGCTGAAAACGAATCAGCAAAGAGGAGAGTAAAATGAGATCATCGAGAAAAGGTAGATGTACCCTGAAATAAAATGGAATTTTGCTCTGAGTGCGTTGGCAAATTCTTAGAGGATTTTGAGTAGAAGAAAGATGTATTGCTATTGTTATGTGACCTTCAGTCGGTTCCAACTCATAGCAACCTTCTGAGCAGCAGAAGGAAACCCCACCCCGTCCTTTGCCACGGTTACAATTGTTGCTATGCTTGCGCTCATTGGTGCAATCCATCTCCTTGAGGGCCTGCCTCTTTCTGGTGCATTCTGCTTCACTAAGCATGATGTCCTTTTCTAGGGACTAGCCTCCCAAAGTAGGTAAGTCAAAGTCTTGCCATTCTTGCTTCTAAGGAGCATTCTGGCTGCACTTCTTTCAAGACCAATTTGTTAATTCAAAAGTACGTGGTACTTTTGATATTTTTTGCAATATCATAATTCAAATACATTGATTCTTCTTTGGGTTTCCTTATTCAAGGTCTGAGATAGTTAAAGTGTATTGTGCGAAACTGGCTGATAAATACATGTGGGATTAACTGAAGAGCAGAGAGATAAATGGCTCGGTAGCCTCGCCTTTTTTGTTCTCGGGTCTCTTGCTCTCTGATTGTCAGACCAGGGTGCAGCTGCCTTAGCCAGTTCCCTGCTTCAGCTTGCAAGGCTCACTTCCTGCAAGACATCCCTGAGGAGAAGCCACATGAACCTACCCTGAGGCAGTGCTGGGTGCTGGAGCAGCCATGTGGAGACCCCGGCCAGCGCTGAGATACTTACACGCTCACTGACTCAGCTTTCCTCCTGCAGTCAGCATCATTGTGTGTGTTTTGTGAGATTGAGGAGGACTTTGTAGATTGGTGTTGGACATATGGGCTAATGTTGGATTTATGGGCTTGGACAGCACTGGGTTGGATGTTTTCTTAATGTACACTTACCCTTTATATAAAACTCTCTATTATACATATGAGTTTCTGTGGATTTGTTTTCTCTAGTCTACCCAGACTAACACAATATCCAAATTTTACACCATTAGCTTCAATGATTAGATTGCATAAAATCCAATAATAGTTGTTTTAGGTGGATAGATATTATCCTAACCCAGGAAGCATTGTGCTTCCAGATAGATCTTGAAATGTCATTTTTGATGATGAATGTGACACGATTCACTTTGAATGTGCCATTCCTACCATGACTATTTGATTCAAAATAGGCAGTACCAGTCCATTTCAACTCACTATTGCCTAGCATCTTGATCTTATGCTGTTCATTTCATTTTCAATGACTCCAACTTTCCTAGATTCATGGTTAATACATTCCAAGTTCCAATTATTAATAGACACTACTTCCCATTTTGAGTCCTGCTACATCAACAATGAAAGTACTGCAAGCTTTACTCCATCCACATAATTTGACTGACTCTATTTGAGAAGTGCGGTAGTTCCTTAATCTGCAGTAATGGAGTCTAGCCTGTCAATCAGGATATAGCCAATGAGGTCTCTTTGTGGGCATGGCCTTCTCCTGAGGGTTCTGGGAACTCCTGAATTTCCTCCTTGGAGGCAGGAGTCTGTCTCTCTCTCTCTCTCTCTCTCTCTCTCTCTCTCTCTCTCGGCTCACTCCTGTGAGCCGACACATGTGGAGAAGACACATGGAGAGAGGCTGATAGAGCTAGACCTCTGAAGCTGGAGAAGGGGTCTCCATGTGGAGACCCCTGCCAGTGCTGATATACCTGTCCCGCCACTGGATCCACAAGACTTCTCACCCATTGGCCTGTGATCTTCCTGCACTTGGTGTCATTGCATGTGTTTCGTGAGTCTGAAGAGGATTTTCATAGATTGGTATCGGACATATGGGCTTATGAACTTGATCTGGACTGGGCAGAAATGTTTTCTCAATATTCAATTGCTCTTCTATATAAAGCTCTATCTTATACACATATGAGTGTCTACGGATTTGTTTCTCTAGTCTACTTGGACTAACACAAGAAGGCAGCTCTTCATTGATCATATTTTGAGTGTCTTCCAACCAGAAGGGCTGATCTTCTGGCACAATATCTGACAGTGTTCTACTGTTATTTATAAAGTTTCTAGTGGCTATTTTCTCAGAATTTCTCAAAAGTAGACAGTCTATTCCTTCTTCATAGTCTGCTCTTATTCTAGAAGCTCTGCTGAAACCTGTTCACGTTGGATGGCCCTGGTGGTATATGAAATGCCAGTGGCATTGCTTCTAGCATCACAACAACACAAAGTATGACAAACTGACTGACATGTGGTGGGGATGAAATTACTTTCCTTATAATATGATCACTTTTGGGCCAAGAATAGAGAAAACCTACCATAGACAAAATAACTTTTTGGAGTGGGAGGATAAGATATTACTATTGCAATAACCTAGATCAGTTATTGGTGGTGTGAACGCAGATAGTAGCAGTTAAATAGTGAAAATCAATTGAATTCTGATATATTTCCAGGTCAAGAATGCAAGATAAGTTTAAAGATTGGTGACTTTTCAGTGAATGTTTGAAAGAACTATGAGTCAGAACTGATTCAATGAGTTTGGAGTGATCATTTCCTGAGATTAGAAACACACCAAAATTATTAAATTATCTAAGCATCTACTTGTAGCTAAGCATGACTGCAGGATTGCATATATCATTGTATTTGTCTCTATTGTTTTTAACTCTTGCCAGCTTCCCAATGTCTTGCCCTCCTTCTACCATATCCATGAACTTGGTGGAGCATACAGAGCAAAGCTATGAAAACTTAGACAGAACATCATCAAGTATACAGAGGGGATGAGAGCTAGTCTGATCAGAACCATAGTAATGGATCACCAAGGTCAAGTGGCATAAGATAGTTCACAAAGACTATGTTCTATATCCTACTTAAGTGAGTAGCAACTGGGGCCTTAAAAGTTTGTGAGCAGCTATCTAAGGGTTCTCTGTGCCAAGAGGAAAGAAGAGTGATGGGGATTGCAAGGGATATGGAAACAATTCGCTCAATGGACTAATGGGTCATGCAAACATTAGTCTTCATAAGCCCGAGGCCAGCTCTAGGTGGTGCCAAGCTACCACTGCTGGTTACTCTCAAAAGGATCACATTAGAAGATATTGGAGACAAGGGGAGAAAAACATGGAATTAAATGCAAAATCCTAAGAGAGAGCTGACGTATGAGTCCCATAAAGATAGGTGGGACCTTAAAGACTATGACCATTAGTTACCCTTCAGACCTAGAATTAAACTCATCTACACATTAGACTAATCAACCATTTGGGATCATCAGGGCAGCATGTACCCAAGCACAAATTTGAGAGGAATGTAAACAGGAAGACAAAGGAGGAAGTGTGATAAATGATAGTGCATTGAGGGATTGCAATGCATGTGTTAAAACAAATGTTCATTCCTTCATTGCCATAAAGTCGATGCTGACTGTAACAACTGCACAGGTCATGCAGATATGCCCCTATGCATTTCTGAGACTGTAACTCTTATGGGAGTAGAAAGCGCCATCTTTCTCCTGAGGAGCAGCTGGTGGTTTCAAACTGCTGACCTTGCAGTTAGTATCCCAATGCATAACCACTACACCACCATGGTGTCTGTTAAGACAAAATGTGTATAACTTGTGGAATGTAAAACTATTGATCTACTCTGTAAATCTTCACCTGATTCACAATAAGAAGTTATAAAATGGGAAAGGTAATAAGGAAATATTGGAAGTTCGTAAGTTTGAATACTGTTGTTGGTTGACTCTGATACGTGGTAACTCATACACAACAAAACAAAATACTCTGTATCCTATGCCATTCACATGGCCTGTTGAAGATTGACTATTTCTAATCTACAGAGTTTCACTGGATACTTTTTTGAAAGTAGATAACCAGCACCATGTGGATATTAAAGTATAGATATTGGCCATGAAGTTGGACATGTGAGTCTGGAGTTCTGGAAAGAAGTATGGATTGAACATACACATCTAACAGTCAACAGTATATAGTATGTAATACCAAAAACCATGAAACTAGATGAATTACCAAAGGAATGAGAGTAGATAAAATACAATAGTGTTCTAAAGACTATTCATAGGGGGCCCTTCCATACTTAGAACTTGGAGACTTGAGGTGGATCCACCAAAGGAGACCCAGAGAGAGTGGTCAGAGAGACAAGTGGTAAAGGTCTTGAGAGTGGTTTCCTGAAAGTCAAGTGAGAAGTGTGTTCAATAAATAGGACAGGACTGTCTCTAATTTTTCAAATAAGTGAAATAAAAAGAAATGAACATTGACCCATGGACTTAACAAAATAAAGAAGTGGAGGGTTGGTGTACTGATGGATGGGAAAATCATAATCATAGTAATTTCTGGGGATGATGAGATGAAATCAATTTGGGGCAATTAATGTGTGGTTATTAGGTGTCCTTGACTTGGTTCTGACTCCTAGCGAACTGTACAGAGCAAAGGGAAACGTTGCTCGCTCCGGTGCCATCCTCACCATTGCTGTTGCTTGAGCCCACTGCTGCAGCCACAGCTCCAGTCCCTCTGGTGGAAGGTCTGCCTCTCTGCCTCAGCAAGCAGGACTTCTTTCTCCAGACTGGTCTCTCCTGACAACATGTCCACATAAGTGAGATGAAATCTTGCCATCCTTGCTTTTAAGGTGTTTTTCCCCCCCAGCTCCCCCGTGAGATTTGTTATGAAAGAAAGGAGAAAAATGGGAATAATAAATAGATGAAAATGAATCAATATGATTTTACTTATTTATTATTTAAGGTGGGAGGAATTGAACTAAACATAAATAAGTTAATATAGAAAGCGAAAATGGTTACTCAGGCAAGAGATAGAAAAAATATTTCAAGAGAAATACTCTTGAGTAGATGAAAGGGGATGAGTTCAAGTGGACAACTAAAGTAATGGTTTGGTCATATTAGAAGGGAACTCTAAATGTATTTCATGTGTTTCTGTGTATCTTTTAGGTCAAGGAATTTGATTGTGTGTGCCTATGTGAAGTCTTGAATAATATTTATAAGAATGTTTGTACAAATAAAACTTTGAAGGTTAGGGATAGTATCTACCTTTAGAGAGAAGGTTTATTTATTGCACAGTATAGTAAATAATAAAAGGAGCCCTGGTGCTGGATCAAGGACAATGTACCTGAGAGGAATTCCTGAAACCCAAATGAAGGTTGAACATGATAGTGGGACGAAAGGAAAGTAGAAAGAAATAGAGGAAAGAACTAGGAGGCAAAGGGTATTTATAGAGATCTAAATACAGGCATTTACATATGTAAATATATTTATATGCATCGAGGGCAAAATAGATCTATGTACATATATTTATAGGTGTAGTATTGAGGAAACAGATGGACAGTGGGCCCCTACTCAAGTACTCCCTCAATGCAAGAACACTTTGTTCTAATAATTTGGTAGTCTGATATGCTCACCTTCCCAACAGGATTGCTGAAGACAAAGCAGGTGCATAAGCAAATGTGGTGAAGAAAGCTGATGGTGCC
>NW_022103900.1:10404374-10432160 GCF_000313985.2 Echinops telfairi
ACCAGGGGTGCAAGTGGAAAGCAAATGGTTTGAGAATGATGAGGGAAACAAATGTACAGGAGTGCTTGACACAAGAGATGTATGTGTGGACTGTGATAAGAGTTGTATGAGCCCCCAATAAAATAATGTAATAAAAAAAAGTGAACGAAAAAAGGAACCCTGGTGGCGTAGTGGTCATGTATTGGACTGTCAACCACAAGGTCAGCAGTTTGATACCACCTGATGCTCCACCGGGACTTTATATTCCCACAAAGAGTTACAATCTCTGAAATCCACAGAAGCAGTTTCTACCCTGTTCTGTAGGGTCACTATGATTTGAAATCTACTTGAGGACAGTGAGTTTGGTAGTTTTGTTTTTGGATAATCATAATATCTTTCTTTGTGATGAAAGTCAGATGAGTTTGTTCAAGGTCCATTAATACACTTGGAGTCCCCAAACTCAAAGTATAATGCAATTAAATGAGTGTACTGATGTCACCTGACCTTCAGAACACTGTCCTCTGTGAAATTAGGCTCAAGGAACAAGCCCCCTCAAATGGCAATATTCTGATTTCTGTGATTTCTATGACTAACAAACTCCTTTGTGTCCAACACAGAAGTCTCATGTCTTTTCCAGCATTCACGAAATTGCATATGACTAACTATTAAGTTGTTGTTGGGCAGCATCACGTGAGTTCCCACTCATAGTGCCCGTGTGCAGAACAGGATGAAGCACTGCCTGGCTCTGCTGCCCTCGCTGTCTTTGCTGTGCTCGACAATTTTGTTGTAGCTACTAACCAGTTTTTCTCATCAAGGACCTGCATCTCTCTTTTTTTTTTTTTTTTACTGACCTACAGTTTACCATGCATGGTATCCCTTTTCAGGAAAGATCCCCTCTTGACAACTTGCCCAAAGTCCATGATACAAAGTCTGATTATGCGTACTTCTAGGAACATCCCGTCTGGATTGCTTTCAAGACAGATGTGCTCTTCAGACAGTCCTTGGTGTACTCCGTATCCTTACCAACACCATCATCCAAATATATCAACTCTCTCTGGTCTTCCTTATTCCACGGCCAACTTTCACATGCATATGGCGACTATTGAAAACACCACGGGGCGGGTCAGGCACACCTTAACCCTCAAAGTGACACCTTTGCTCTTTTCAACACTTCAAAAAGATCTTCGAGGCAGCTTTGATCAATATAATATGTGGCTTGGCTTCTTGACTACTTCTTCCATGTGCAGGGGAATGAAACCTCCTTAAGTGAAACGACACTTCAGTCTTTCTTCTGTTTTTGCATGGTTGTGACTGGTTTAGTTGCAGTTGTGCTTAGTGGTGGAGGAACAGGCATGGTTTAGTTGTAGAGGGTGAGGATTTAGAAAAAAGAAAACCAATGGGGTTCAAAGGGGCTGAGGCCCTATGCGAGAGCATGGTTTTAAGCATGAAAAGAGACCTCACTAAAGAAGTTAGTAAGGACATCAAGGGGGGGAGCAACAGGGCAAATGTGACAGGACGAGTGGACTGCAGAGCTTATTCTCCAAGAGATCCAAGGACTTTCAACCTGGGGCCTGAGAGGAAGTGAGCTGGAAAGATTCTTCTGGCTACAGATTCTTTGCAATGTATGTCGTCAAAATTCTATGATTCTTTTTTACATCCTGATATTTTCTAAATGCTTTGCTCACATCAAGATAGTGGTGTTTACTCCAGTCTCTTAATGTCAGAGTGACATTATTAAAAAGACAAATGAAGTCCATTGTGTGGCTTATTTTTAGAAAAGCCATGTTGGTTTTTAATGATTGGTACATTCTTTTCAAATGTTCACAAAACACCTCTCTTAGAATGTTCCTGATTATTGATATTAACCTGACAGATCTATTATTCATGGGATTTATGGCCCCTGAATCCCTGGCTTCCAAACACTTTTGATAGTGCATCTCTTACAATGAGTTTTCATTCTGTGCATTTGAATTCCAATATCTGTAACCTTATGTTTAAACTATATTCTGGCATTAAAACATACGTATAATTAAATATTAATATGATTAACTATCTTATAACATTTGGCCAATTATAGGAATTTGAAAAAGAATGAACTGACGTTGCATACACCATTATTCGATTCATTTCATAGCATGCTACTTCCTTTCAGCGTCAAAACCTTTTCTTCTCATTTAACTTTAGCAATTATACTTAATAATATCAAAACTTATAATATTTTAATGAGGGCATTCTATTGGACATGATTATCATTGTTTTGAACTCATAAGTGTCGGGCAAAAGAAGCACTCAAGGAGGCAAGAAGGAGGGTCCCAACACTTCCATTCCTGGGTCGTTCATTTGTACTCCCAGAAATAGAACTAACTTCTTTCCCTTGCACGCGTCTTTTTAGATGGGCAACCTATTGAGTGAGAGTGAGTTTGGTTAAACTAGGAACGGTAATCTGTAAGCCTGCCTAACTGGTGCACTTTCATGGCAGCACTTGGAATGGTCAGCAAAGGCTGCTTGTCTTATTGAACTCCTGCTCTTCCACAGGATGTCTCAATAAAGCGGACGGATTTATGGCTCTCACATTTGGGCTCAGTAAGGATGTTGTTGCTAATATGTTTATGCAATATTAATTGTTTCCTTATTTTAGGACGAAAATACAAAGTAGTTTCATCTCCCCACTCCCTGAAATTGTTTTATTTCCCTCCCTTCCACTATGAACACCACTGTCTTTGTCTGCAAAACTCACAAGACAATAATCTGTTTATTTCCAATTTATGCCTCAGGTTGTCACATCTCTTTTGTTGTGGGTTTTGTTGCCTGCTGTTGAGTTGGCTTCTGACTCATGGTGCCCTGATGCCCGAGGGAATGAAATGCTGCACAAGCCGGCACAAATCCTCTGAATTGTTTGGTATTAAACCAGTGGAATCCACTGCGTTGAATCCTTTTTGAAAGGATACTGATAAACATTTCTTCCTCCTCTCCTGATTTAATCAGTAGAAACCTATCTATTGCCACTATTTTGATACATTATTTTCCTTCTGGTTAGACAATTTTATCTGCACCTGTCATCACTGTTCAGAAACAAAACATGACTAAATCTAATCCCACATGGATTTACTTGAAAATTATGGTTATAACCTAATTTTTATTGCAAAGTAATTTACATATCATATAATTCAATAGTTCAATCATTCCATCTAATCAAGGAGAATTTACATTCACCCCACATCAATGTTTTTAGAATATTCCCCCTCCTGTGGTTAAATTGCCTCCAAGACTAGTTATGTGATCACAATCCATTCTACTGCTGCCTCCCCCATTCTGTCTTTACCATTTACTCCTGTGATCCCCTTACCCTCCCCATCATCCACCCCTGTCCCTGTTTTCCTATAACACCTTGCATCAGTCATTTTAATTATGTATCCACTTCTGTGCTTCAGTTGGGAGACCCAACAGAAACCAATACAAAAAATACAAAACAAAATTGTGCTAAGGTGGTTGTGTTAGGTAGGCTTCTCTAGAGAAAGAAAACTAGGACATTTTTGTATATATCTATAAGCTATACATATCTATATCTTCTATCATCTATTGTCTGTCTATCTGTCTATTATCTATAATATGTGGATGTATATATATACAGCGAGAAAGAATATGACAACTAATTAGTCCACACAGCAGTACAGAGGGTTCAGTTCAACTCACTTTCGTGAAACAGTTAATACACTGGAAGTCCTTCAACTCACATAGACTGTTTGGTCCAAGGTTAAGGAAGCAGACAGCTGAGTCCACCCTCAAGCAAGTCAGCAGTCTTCCCACAGGCAACAAACAGCAGGGTGGGTCAGCAGCAGTCAGTAGCTTGGGAGCTTAGTGAAGCAAGGCTAGATGGGGTATCGAACACGAGAAAGGCAAGGTGATAGGATCTACCAGCCTCAAGCTCAGGTCTTAAAGGAGCCTCAAGCTCTAGCTACAAGATCCATGGGCTGGCTTGGCCTGCAGGTGGTGTAGCTGACAGGTGGAGGCAGAGAACTAGCTAAAGCAGTGGTTCTCAACCTTCCGAATGCTGCGACCCTTTCATACTGTTCCTCATGTTGTAGTGACTCCCCCCCAAACCATAAAATTATTTTCCTTGCTACTTCAAAATTGTAATTTTGCTACTGTTATGAATCAGGTGACCCCTGTGATAGGGTCGCTCGACCCCCAAAGGGGTCGTGACCCACATGTTGAGAACCGCTGAGTTAAAGCATTAGCACACTTGTCTGATCACCAGAGAGCAAGAGAGATGGGGGCGAGCTGTGCAGAGCCATTTCTCTCTTTGCCCTTCAATAAAACTGCAAGCTGATTAATCCCACATGTTTCTATGGGCCAGATTGACACAATAAACCTAACTATCACAGTGATCAAGAGAAAATCATAATAGTATAAAAACAAAAATACAAATAATGTGTAAGAAGGGACAGACCTCCAACAACATTCAAAAAAGAAGAAATTTCTGTCATGGAACCAGGAAGAGATACTTGCACCCAGAACATGTTCTGTCATGTCTATAGGGTGGTCAGGTGGCCAAGTATCAAGGTCGATAAAGAAGAATCAAGATTACAATCATCTGTGCCTGCTCGTAAGGCTGCTTGAGACTCTTGCCTGTGGCTAAAGCAGATCTGCCAGTTGCTCAGCCTGACTGGAAACTCTGCAGATGGGTTTTGGGCTCGCAATGTCTTCCATGGCCCTCCACAAGTTGTGTGTTTACAATTTGTGCTCTGATGCTTTCCTCCTCACCATATGCAAATTTTGTAATGGTCATCTTTGTATCACACAAGCTGGTGTGCTTCTTCCGTGTGGACTTAGTTGACTCCTCACTTAGATGGCTGCCTGTTCTGAAAACAAGCCTTTAAGACCCCAGACACTATTCTGATTGATAGCCGGGCACCATCTGGTTTCTTCACCACACTTAGCTGTAGCACCCTTAAATTCAGTGATCATTCCCTGAAGGTGAGTATGTAGCAGGGCCACAATTTTACCCTATATTAAAGAATCCCTCTTTGTGTGTAGTTGTTTTGTGCTGTTTACCCTATATGACCCTAACATATTTTATTTTAAATGTGTAAAAAATAATTTATACACATCACATAACATAGTAGGAGGTTTTAAAATGCTCAAAGAAAATTTCCATTATCTTTGAATTCCATTATTTTATGACATTTTTGAAGGCACTTGTAGTCAACTATATATATACACACATATACATATACACATACCTCCAAAATACGAAAAAAAGCTCCACTGGGCAGAGCTTTTGTAGTAAACATTTTTCCAGCTAGTGCATCTAGTGGCATTGCCTGGGAAGGTTCTCTCTGGTCACAGTGAACTTTTCCATAAAAGCAGTTTCTCTCTCACCTAATTTTTTGTGATGGCCAATTAAGAGAACAGTGTGCAGCTGTGAAATTTTGTTTCCTGCTTAGGCAAAAATGCTGCAGAAACTGCTGTGATGTTGTGATATTGAACAAGGACAGTGTTATGGGAAAAACTCAAGTGTACAAATGGTTTTCTCATTTCAAAAAAGGTGAAATGTCAATGGATGACAAACCTCCTTTTGGATGGGCATCAACTTCCTGAATGGATGAACATGTTGACAAAATTCATGCACTTGTTCTCAAAGACCAACTATGGACCATGGAAGAGATGGGCAAGTTATCTGGCCTATCTTGGGAGTTCGGTTCAATGAATTTTAATGTAAGATTTGGGAATGAGAAGGGTCACTGAGAAATTTGTGCCTCAGTTTCTGACTGACTCAGAAAAAGAGCATAGAGTGGGAAAATGCTGTGCTTTGAAAAAATAGTTCCTAAGCGACTCAGAAATTTTTTTCTCCAAGGTCATAACTGGAGAGGAGACAGGGTGCTATTCTTACGACCTGGAAAGCAAACATCAATCGATCCTGTGGCAGACACCATTGTCGCCTCATCCCAAGAAAGCTCATCAAGTAAAATAAAAGATTAAGATGATGCTCATTTGTTTTGGTGTTGGTTTTTTTTTTTTTTTTAATGTGAGGGGGCTAGTGCATTTGGAGTTCATTCCACCAGGTCAGACGGCAAGTCACGTTTTCTATTTAGAGCAGGGTTATCAACCTGTGGGTCATGACCCCTTTGGGGTCGAACGACCCTTTCACAGGTGTCACCTAAGACTATCGGAAAACACATATATTTCCAATGGTCTTAGGAAAAAAGCACTGCTGCTCTGTCCATCTCCACATGGGTCCGCCCACATGCAGATATGCCCACAGACCAGTAACCGGTGTGGAGACTGTGACCCATGCTACACGACAAAATTTCATTTATATGTAATTAGGAGTAAATATTTCACAATATAGAATTACATATTGTTTTTGTGATTAACCACTATGCTTTAATGATGTTCAGTTTGTAACAATGAAAATACATCCTGCATATCAGATATTTACATAGTGATTCATAACAGTAGCAAAAATTATAGTTATGAAGTAGTAATGAAAATAATGTTATGGTTGGGGGTCACCACAACATGAGGAACTGTATGAAAGTGTCACAGCATTTGGAAGGTTGAGAACCACTGATATAGAGGTTCTGAAAAGATTGTGTAACACTGTGAGACACTAAAAAGGCCTCATTTGTGACAGACAGGGGCTAGTTTTGCCACCAGGACAATGCATCTGTTCACGCAGCCATCTTAATGTGCCAGTTTTTGGCAAAAAACAACATGCCATCTTTGCTTCACACACCTTACTGACTTGACCTCACTCTGTGTGTCTTCTTTTTGTTTCCTCAAATGCAGAGGAACATGAAAGGACAGTGATTTGATGAGGTAGAAGAGGCAAAGAAAAAAACAAGGGAGCCATCCAAAGAGATGAGTTTGAGCAATGTTTCCAAGAATGGAATTGCAGATTTGACAAATGTATTAATAACAAATGGAAATAACTTTGAAGGTGATATGGTTGTCTTGAAAAAAAATTTAAATACATAGCTTTGAAAAAAATCATTTTTTAGGGTATCCCCTCATATGTACACATATATACAAATATATAGGAGAATAAGTTAAAAACTATCAATAGTATGGCTCCACTTTACACATACCTTGGTTTACTCCAATAAAAGATGTTTAAAAGTGTCTCTGCAGTTAGTGAATGGAAGCAGACAAGTTTTCTCAGACATAATCATGTCTTAGTCTGTTTATCATGCTTTAAAAAAATGGTCCAATCAAAGTAATGGCTTCCAAGGGGAACTATAGGAGCAATGAATTTCAAGGCAGAAAAGTTTGGGTTGAAGATAATACCGACTGTTTTTAAGATTCCAAAAGGGCAATCATGATAGAGTTTTTAAAAGACAGTTACAGAGTGAGGTAGTTCATTTATTGTGCCAACCTGGCCAGTAAACACATGTGGGGTTAATTGAAGGGCGGAGGGATAAGTGGCTTGGTGAGTCTCGCCTTTCTAGTTCTTGGGTCTCTTGCTTTCTGATGGTCAGACCAGGGTGCAGCTGCCTTAGCCAGTTCCCTGCTTCAGCTTCCAAGGCTGACTTCCTGTAAGACCTCCCCAAGGAGAAGCCACATGGACCTACCCCGATGCAGCCCTGGGTGCTGGAGCAGCCGTGTGGAGACCTCTGCCAGCGCTGAGATGCTTGCATGCTCACTGATTCAGCTTTCCTCCTGCAGTCGGGATCATTGCGTGTGTTTTGTGAGATGGAGGAGGACTTTGTGGATTGGTGTTGGACACATGGGTTAATGTTGGACTTGTGGGCTTGGGCAGCACTGGTTTGGGATGTTTTCTTGATGCACACTTACCCTTTATATAAAACTCTCTCTTATACATGAGTTTCTGTGGATTTGTTTCTTTAACATACCCAGGCTAATACACAGAGGCTTATTAGAAAGGGTTTTAAGAATATTTAAAATGGCTTTGGTGAGAAAACATAGCAGGTAAGTTGCACTGAGGATTTTTTTTTCACACCACAATAATGCAGCTATTTATTCTTCAAGAGTTTGTTCTATGACAATTTGCTGGCAAACCTACCCATTCTCCATTCAATCCTTTTCTTTCCCCTTCAGATTCTCTTGCTCCCCTAACTCAAGGAACATTGAAGTGGAACACACTTCAAGTCCCTCAAGGGTGCTCAAAGAGCCCTTTTGACATGTTTGTTTAATACAGGTCTCTACAATATCCAAGAAATTTGTGTTTGACTTACCCTCATGTGTCTATGTAGTTGTGTGTTTGTATCTCTACCTCCTGAATCTTTCCCTGAAGAATTCTATATACACTGATTTTTATGTAATGTAACAAGGTATGTTACAGAAATTAAGTTCCATAATTGCAAGTTCATGGCAGTCTAACCCTCGCGATCTTCCGGAGTAAATGCAGGCGCTCTTTCTTATGTTGGTTCTTCCCACTCACAACTCAACTCTTCAACTCACTGAAAAATGGCAAGTCGTGTGCTGACACCCTTGTTCTTGACATACCTTCTCATAGAAAAGAAACATAATTTACCCAAAGAACAGATGATGAGCACTTATTCAGTGGAAGGGAAATGCTTCATGAGCCTGAAGCTTTATTCCTGAGTTGGTGTCCACATAATTAATTGGTTGTCTTCAAGTCTACTCCTACAAATGGTGATCCCCTGTTTGTCTGAGTCGAACTATACTTCATTGGGTTTCCTACAGCCGATTCTTTAAAATGTGATCACCAGGCCTTTCCTCTGAGGCAGCTCTGGGTGGATGAAAACCTCCAACAGATTGGATAGCAGTAGCGTGCTCACCACGGAGCCACCCGGGATTCTTCTCTGGAATTTACTAGAGAAGCCTGCAGTTTTGTTTGTTTTGCTATTGCTTCTCATCCTCTTTGCTATGGTTTCTAGCTACACTCTTAAATACCAGCAGATCTCTCAGACCCAATTCTAAATGGAATGGATTTGTCATCAGAATGAAAATGATTTTTGTTTTTCATTTTTAAATGCTTCAGTGGACAAGAATGAGACACTGAGAATAGGTCTTTTTTAAAAAGAGAATATGTCTTTTTAGGTGAATGATAGCATTTTCATTTTTGTTATACTATCGCTTCTTCCTTGCTGGTGTTTTCTTCTGTTAAGGAAGTGGCTTCTTGCATACCAGCCTGTCCCGACTTGATCACTGAGGACAAAGCAGTGCATAAGCAAATGTGATGAAGAAAGCTGATGGTGCCCAGCTATCAAAAGACATAGCATCTGGGGTCTTAAAGGCTGGAAGATAAACAGGTGGCCATTTAGCTGAGAAACACCAAAGCCCACATGGAAAAAGCATGCCAGCCTGTGAGATCACAAGGTGTCGAATAGATCAGGTATCAGGCATCAAAGACAAAAAAAAGCCCTATCATTGTGAATGAGGGGGAGTGTGGAATGGGGACCCAGGGCCCATCTGTGGGAAACTGGACATCCCCTTGCAGAAAGGCCGTGAGGAAAAGACGAGCCAGTCAGGGTGCAGTGTAGCAATGATGAAACATACAAATTTCCTCTAGTTTTTGAATGCTTCCTCCCCCCTACTATCAAGATCCCAATTCTACCTTACAAATCTGGCTGGACCGGAGGATATATACTGGTACAGATAGGAACTGGAAACACAGGGAATCCAGGACAGATGATCCCTTCAGGATCATTGGTGAGAGTGGCGATACTGGGAGGCTGGAAGGAAGGTGAGGGAGAAAGGGGGAACCAATCACAAGGATCTACAGATAATCTCCTCCCTGGGGGATGGACAGTGGAGAAGTGGGTGAAGGGAGACGTTAGACAGTGTAAGATATGACAAAATAATAATTTATAAATTATCAAGGGTTCATGAGGGAGTGGGAGTGGGGAGGGAGGACAAAAAATGAGGAGCTGATGCCAGGGGCTTAAGTGTAGAGGAAATATTTTGAGAATGATGAGGGCAATGAATGTACAAATGTGCTTTACACAATTGATGTATGTATGGATGGTGATAAGAGTTGTAGGAGCCCCTAATAAAATGATTATAAATAAATAAATGTTAATAAAAATTTATAGCTCATCAAGGGTTCATAGGGGAGGGGAGAGCAGGGAGGGAGGGGGAAAATGAGGAGCTGATACAAAGAGTTCAAATAGAAAGCAAATGTTTTGAGAATGATGATGGCAATATATGTACAAATGTGCTGGGCACAATGTATTGATGTATGGATTGGGATAAGAGTTGTATGAGCCCCCAATAAAATGATTTTAAAAAGAAGAAGAAAGAAAGTGGCTTCTCACCTCTCCTGTTCTTCCTTCCCACCCGCTGTAAGGAAGCTCACAAGTCTTTTCTCTGTTACATCATGCCCGTGTCCCCGACGATGACAGTGAGAGGCTTGTCTGTCAGTGCTTATACGGCAAATGTGGCAGCAGCGGCATCTCTTCCTTACACTTTCATTATGTTTAGAGAAAAAATAAATGTCCCCTTATTCTGTCAGCAACTTGGGAACTGTTTAAATCGGACATAAATGCCCCTTAGATTTCAGAGGGAGTTTTTATTTCAATACTTCAAGTCGTCTGACGTTTCTTCTTCTCCCGTAGCAGTTAAGGATGAGGGCGAACTGGGAGGCGAGCTCTTCGAACAGATTCAGTTGAGAATTCCTGCAGTTGGTGCTCACCGATGGCCCGTCACTCGGGGCCCCGGGAAGATTGCTAGTTTAAAATGTACTGAAATTCGTTCTCTCTTCCGAACTAAGTGTGCTTCCTTTCCGAGGCTGTGACGTGTATCCACTGAGAAGTTGCAGTTGTTAAATTTTGGGGAGAGGGAAAGAATAAGTACGATTCTGAAAAATGTGGGTTTTTATTTTAATATATGGAGGGGGCAGGATTATGAAGTCAAATCCCAGAGAAACTAGTTATACTTCTAGGGACTTGATGGGGATGATTTCTTTTAAAAATAATATCTAGTACTTGTTTCTAATTTTTTTTCTTGGTATTGACTTTATTTATTTATTTTTTTATAAATCAATTTATCGGGGCTCATAAAATTCATCACAATACGTAGATCAATTGTGTAAAGCACACCTATACATTTGTTGCCCTCATCATTCCCAAAATTCGCTTGCCTCTTGGGTTCCCGGAATCCGCTCATTTTCCTTCCCCCCCGCCCCTTCCCTTCCTCTGTCCCCCTCCCCCATGCACCCTTGATAATTTATAAATTATTATTATATCTTATATTACACTGCCTGGCGTCTCCCAATTTAAAAGTAATTGAATGCTAACTATAATATCCGAGGTGCAGAGGAAAACAAAGATAAAACCCCCATTCTCATATAATCTGGTGACAACCACTGACAGACCTTTTTTTAATATCATGAAAAGTTATGGGAAAGTTGAGCTTACTTTTTGATATCTTTCCCCACACTTTAGAAGTTACTGGTTTATTTATGTTTTCTGTTCCATAGATCTATTTTATTAATTTCCAATTTGCTAGAAACTCATTTTTTGTTGAAACTTTTATATTTTATTTATTGCTATAACTAAAATTATCTGATTTTTACTTAACCAAAAAGCCTCCCTTCCCCCAAACCAAACCAAACCAAACCAAACCAAACCAAACCAAAATCACTTCTGTTGGCTCTATGGCCAACTCATAGCAGTCTTATATCTCACGGTTCTACAAGTTGGAGCTACCCCGTGGGTTTCTGAGACTGCAACTCATTACAGAACTGGAAAGTCTCTTTCCTGAGTAGCAGCTGGTGGTTTCAAACTGCTAACCTTTGGGATTGCAGCTCAATGCTAACCAGTAGGTCACCAGGGCTCCTAGAATGCTTATGGGAGTAAAAAGCCCGGTCTTTCTCTCCCAGAGTTGCTGGTCATGAACTGCTGACCATGAGGATCTCAGCCCAATGCATAACCACTACACCACCAGGGGTCCTTAAAGGAAATGCTGAACTCATTGAATTGTATTCTTCTTTGTTAGTAATTGAGAACGTTTAAGAGTTATGGGTTTCCTCTAACCAGAGATTTGGCTGCATTCTTTCAATCCCCCTCTTCATGTTTCTTGACTTGTCTATGGTTGCAGGTATGTTTTCTTCTACCTGGACCAGATTTCTACAGGAGCCTAGAATGAGCAGAACTCAACTCACAGAATGCTGTTCTCTCAGCAGTCATATCACTGATGGAAGGCGTCTGAACCACAATGCTGGAACTAGGGGTACATCTTCTAAGATAGCACTCCCCAAACTTCCTCACACAATGGCTAACATAGACAATGATGTGCATACAGCCCAATGGGGTAGACAATTGAGACTTCTTACAGATACTAAGTACAGCTAGTCCCTATGCATGGCACACCAGCTGGGAATTTCTACTCTGTGGGACCATTAAGCCAGCTTTGACCATGCTTCATGAAATAATTTACTGTAGCCCAATCAAGACGTTCAAATATCCCATGACTAATTTGTTTGAAGTATTCTTCTTCTTTAAAAAAATAATTTTATTGGGGGCTCTTACAGCTCTTATAACAATCCATATCAATTGTGTTACATGCATTTGTACATATGTTGCCATCATCATTTTCAAAACATTTTCTTTCTACTTGAGTCCTTGGTATCAGCTACTCTTTTTCCCCTCCCTCCCTATCCCACCCTCCTCCTCATGAACCCTTGATAAATTATACATTATTGTTATTTTCATATCTTACATTGTCTGCTCACTCCCTTCACCCCCTTTTTTGGTTGTGGGTCCCCCTGGTGGTGGTAGTGGTGGGGTTATATGTTGATCATTGTGATCAGTTCCTCCTTTCTCCCTCTTCTCCCCACCACCTTTCCCCTATTCTCATGGTATCAATGCTCTCATTACTGTTCCTGGGGATTTATCTGTCCTGGATTATGTGTGTTGAGAGTTCCAATGTACATGCTATGATCTACCTGGATTTTTAAGGTAGACCTGGGGTCATGATAGTGGGGGAGGAAGCATTAAAGAACTAGAGCAGTGGTTCTCAACCTTCCTAATGCCACAACCTTTTAATACAGTTCCTCATGTTGTGGTGACCCCCAACCATAAAATTATTTTTGTTGCTATTTCATAACTGTAATTTTGCTACTGTTATGAATTGGGTGACCTCTGCAATTTTGCTGCTATTATGAATTGGGCAACCCATGTGAATCGGTTTAGAACCACTAACTAGAGGAATGTTGTGGGTTTCATTGGTGCTAGACTGCACCCTGGCTGGCTTGTCCCTTCCTTGTGGCCCTTCTGTGAAGGAATGTCTGTTGTCTACATGGGCTTTGGGTCTCTACTCCAACCCTTCTGGTTCACATCGATATGATTGTTTGTTGTGGATCTTCTGATTCCTGATACCTGATCCTGTCCATAGCTCGTGATCACACAGGCTGCTGTGTTTCTTCCATGTGGGCTTTGTTGCTTCCCTGCTAGATGGCTGCTTGTTTATCTTCAATCCTTTAAGATTCCAGATGCTATATCTTTTGATAGCTGGGCACCATCAGCTTTCTTCACCACATTTGATTCACCGGCATTGTCTTCAGTGGTTGTGTTGGGTAGGTGAGCACCACAGAATGACAGATTATTAGAACAAAGTGTTCTTGTTTTGAGGAGTACTTGAATATAGGCCCAAAAGTCCAAATATAACTAATTAAAAAAAATAAGTTATTGGAATTTAATTTACATGCAGTGAAAATCATCCTTCTTTAGTGTACTTTTGTTTGTGTGTGAAATTTGGCAAAAACTTAGAGTCAAGTAACTAGCACCAGAGTCAAGCTATAGAATTGTTTCACAACAGCAAGAAACTCCCTGTGCCCATAATGGTGGACTTCGCTCTGTTATCCCAAGGACTGAAGACACCACTAGTCCCCTTTCTATAAACTATATGTTGGTCTATTCCAAAATAACATACAAATGGAATCATACATAAATATCCTTTTGAGCTTGCCTCTTTCTACTTATAATGTATTAGGGATTCATCCATATTGTTGTATGCATCTGTAGTTTGTTACTTTCTCTTCATTGTCTCATATTATTATATTGATTGAACGAGTTTTAACTCCTGACTAGTTCAAGGGCATTTGAATTATTTCCAAATTCTGATAATTATGAAAAATATTGCTGTGATGATTTTGAGTGAAGATGGTTTTCATTTCTTTTGGATGAATTCAAAGAGTGTAATGGTGCTATCTAATGAATAATGATTTATGTACAGTCATGAATATTGTATGAACACGAATTTATTCTTAAGTGAAATTTCACTATAGTACAGAAACCCTACAATGATTCTCTAAGAAATGTACTTTCCATCTCTCCAAAGTGGGAAGTGTTTTATACCAACTTCAAGTCTCCAAACTTCCCCACAGCCAATTTTAGACAAATATGTCATACTTTATTGAAAAAGTTGAAGCCAACAGAAGCAATACATGGCATTTTCTCCTACCACAATCTAAAACCATAATTACCTCTGTATTTACTTCCCCTTATTTCCATCCGGTTAAAAAGGAAGAGGTTTGTTCTATATTTCTTCTCAAAAGGATGCTTTCATTGATTTCAATCCTACTATGCAACAGTATCTAATTTTTTCAAGATCATCAATGATCATGTTGTTAAATTCAATGGATTTCCCTTTTATCTACATGTTATTACTCTAATATTTTGCACACAGGATATTTTCTCTTTCTTAAAGTAAAAGTTTATTTTAGAGCATCTTTATATTTATAGATTTACTATGAAAATAGTATAGAAAATTCTCATATACTCGATCTGCAATTTCCCTACTATTAACAACTTGTATTGGCATATTTGTTATAATAATGGACTAATATCAGTAAATTATTTTAAATGATACCTATACTTTACTTGTTAGGTGTCACCCAGTCAATTCCGACTCATAGTGACCCAACATACAACAGAGGGAAACATGGTCCAGCCCTGCCAACCCTCACAAGCATATGTCTGAGCCCATTGTTGCAGCTCCTGTGTCAATCCATCTTGCTGAGGGTCTTCCTCTGTTTTGCTTTCCTTCAGATTTACCAAGAACGATGTTCTTTTCCAAGGTTTAGTCTCTCCTCATAACAGATTCAAAGTAGATGAGACCAAGTCTTACCATCCTTTCTGATAAGGAGCATTAATTCAGGCTGTACTTCTTTCAAGACAAATTTAGTTGTTCTTTTGGCAATCCAGTATTCATCACTTCCCCATAACTCAAATACATCCATTCTTCTTCAGTCTCCCTTCTTTTGTGTCCAACTTTCACATGGATATGTGGTGATTGAAAATATCATGGCTTGGGTCATGATTTTATCCTCAAAGTAAAATCCTTGCTTTTCAACACTTTAAAGAGGTCTCGTACAGTAGATTTACCCAATGCAATGAGTCATTTGACCTCTTGCTGTTGCTGCCATGAGCGTTGATTGTGCATCCCCCAAACAAAGAAATCTGTGACTTCAATCTTTTGTTTCTATCCCAAGACCATCTTCTCCAACCACTGTTCCTACCTCTATGTTTCCAATGATTGCATTCCAACCAGCCATCATTACCAACGCATCTTGATTGTCTATTTTATTACGTTCAGACTGAACATTTTGACCAGATTCTTCAATTCCTTCATCATTGACTTTAGTGGTTGCTAAATTTGAATAACAGTCAGGTTGACTGGATTTCCTTGTATCCAGATAGATATTATCATATCACAGAAAGTATTGTTCTTTAAGATAGATCTTGAAATGTCCTTTCAATATGACTGATTTAAAATGGCCAATACTAGTCCTTTTCAGCTTACTAATGCCTAGGACATCGATCTTTATGTGTTCTGATTAATTTTTGACAATTTTCGAGTTTCCTAGATTCATGCTTCATATATTCCAAGTTCCAATTATGAATGGATGCCTGCATCTGTTAATCCTCATTTTGAGTCATAAACAAATGAAGGTCCTGAAGGCTTCACTCCTAAAGGCTTTACTCTGTCCCTGTCATTATGGCAACTCTGCTTTGGGGAATTCATCTGCTGGCACTATTTCTGACAATGTTCTGCTGCCATTTAAATGGTTTTCAGTGTCTAATTCCTCCAAAGTCAATAGTTTATTCCTTCTTCATTGTTCTTAACCTGGGAGCTCTAGTAAAACGTCTTCTTTTTGGATGACCCTGCTGGTATTTGAAATACCAGTGGCCTAGCTTCCAGCATCACAGCAACACACAAGCCACAACAGTACAACACATTGACAGACAAATGGGGGACCTATAGTTTACTAATGTGTTTTGGGTTTTTTTTATAGGATATCATAAACGCTACCCCATTCCTCATTTTTGCTGTCCCTCAAGTTTACCAAGCATGGTGTCCCAGGTACAGAAAGCTTAAACTATTAAGTAAACATCCTCTGAACAGTGCCCTGTTATAGACATAGACACAAAGGCCAAAAGAAATACCATGTGATGACTGGGAAGATGCATCCGCAAACCTAGCAATGCTGAGGGTTGGCCATAGCTAAGTTTAAAGAGACAAAGAAGGATCGTCCTTTGAGTTGATGCTCTTATTCGGACTTCCAGCATCCACATCTGGGAGACGAATGAATTCTGTTCTTAAACCTACCTGCTTGTCAGGGTTTTCTTTTTTATTTTGCGTTTTGGGTATGGGAGCTAACAAAGACAGGTACATATGATGAGTGTGAGTTACCACTGTTGACATTATCCCTGATCATATTTTTTCCAGGCTCCTCCCATAGATCTATCCTATTTTCCCTCTCTCTTTCCAAACTACTGTTTGGAAGGAAATCACTATGTACAGCTCAAACTTAAAGAACTGGGGTTATTTCATGTTTATGCTTAGGCTCTGCTTTATGGACACTCACTCTGAGGCCATTTCTTAGTGTTAGAAGTTAGAGTTGCCTTAGAAAGACTTCCCTGGACTATCAGTTTTCCTCCACATTTCGCCAGAAAATGGAAGGGTTTCATCTGTTGTTTTTCTTCATCATCTTTCATTTTGTCATCAGAAGCTAGAAGAATTTGTGCCTGAAATCTCCTTAGCCTGATTTCTGAGATCATTAGTTTGCTTTGCTTTTTCCAAATTGCTGCAGGCAACAGTTTTGTTAACTGTTCTGTCTTTACAGAACTCCGTTGCCCTTTTCATCAGCTTCCAATAACATTTTCCTCATTGTTCTCGAAGCCCTAATACTTTCCCTGAGGCCATTCAAGTTTTCACAACGGTTCCTTTCTGTTCCTGCTCACCATCCAATCTTAGCCAAGGCGCAGGGGTTAGGTGTCTGGTTACCACAGTACCACACTTCTAGGCACCAATTTTTCCCCTGATTATTTATTTACATGTAACACATTACTTAAAAACTTGAAAGCTTAAATCTGGAAAGAATTGATGTTAACTCATGATTTTATGAGTCAGTATTTGGGGCAGAGCTCAGCTGGCCCATACTTCCGCTGTATATGATGTTGAATGGTATCACTTGGTAGTCTTTACCAGGTGAATGGAGTGGTGAGAATAGTCCAGATGACGTCACACTCATGTCTGGTGCCCAAGAAGAGGTGGCCGCATGGCTGAATTAGGTTGGGATTTTTCACCAGGATATCTAGTTTTATTTTGGAAGGCATTCTAAGGAGACTAAGAAGTATTATTGAGAAGACTTCTAAAGGAAACTACATTACGAGTATTATCGAGAGACCAAAATGTCTGCAGCAATCCGTTCATCCCAGAGGCATGCTTCCACAAATTTTGTTTCGAATAAACCCATGCCTGTATGAAGAGGAACTCTCTTAACAGTACTGTTTTCCTTGCCCTTGTATGAGAGGGCATCAAAATGTATGAGGAAAATTCAAATATCTTTCAATCTCATTTTTCCATGATTTTTAAAGCACCCTCATATGCCTGTCTTTACACATATATATGCATACATATTTATTTATAAAATTACTGACATATATTGTTACTGTTGTTATTCCAAATTTGCATTTATTAATAACACCTCTTTCTTCTGTATTTCTTAGTGTCATAATTTACCTTGGTCTATTTGTGCACACTTCACTCAGGTTCTGAATTTCCATCAAGAATTATAAATGCCTATTGGCTAGAGAGTGATTTCCTCGCTCATATCTGGTAATCACCATAGACTAGTGATTCCTGTAATGTACTCAGATGCCTAATTTTTTCAATGAATGTGAGATCATACAATATTTATCCTCTCATGATTTACTTATTTCATTTAGTGTAGTGCCTGCTAGATTCATCTGTTTTATAAGCTGTTTCATGAACACATTATTATTGTTTTTAGATTCGTAGTATTCCATTGTGTGTTTATCACTGTTTATCCCTATTCATCTGTTGATGGGCACTTAGGTCATTTCCATCTTTTTGCTATTGTGAATAAAGCCACAATGAGCACAGGTGTGTGTAGAACTATTTGTATCACTGCTAATAGATCTCTAAGTTATAAAATTAGAAAAGGGATTACAGTATCATAAGATATTTCCATCTTTGTGAGGAAGCACCGTATAAATTCCCATAGGTTGTACCATTTTACAACTCATCAGCAGTGGATAAGGGCTCCAATCTCCCTTTAATTTTTCTACCATTTATTGTTCTGTGTGCGTGTGAGAGAGAGAGAAAGAGAGAGAGAGATACAGCAGTGTCATTTATGCAGGGGTAGGGTGGTACCGCCTCACAATTTTGATTTGCAGGTCTCCAATGGCTAATAATGTGGAGCTTCTTTGCATGCATTTGCTGGATGCTTGACTGTCCTCTATGGTGAAGTGCTTGTTCATGTCTTCTGCCCACTTTAAAATTATATTGTTGGTCTCTTTATTGTTAAGAGGTTGATTTTTAGGTACATTTTATATTAGAATTATATCATATATAATTCCCAATGATTTCCCTAGTATGTAGGTTCCCTTTTTTACTCTTTTAATAAAGTATTTTATGAGCCAGATATTTAATTTTTGGAGATCCCATGTATACAACTTGTCTTCTGTGGTTTATGCAATTGTAATATGTTTGGTAAGATCCAATAGTTTCGGCGCATATTGTGTTCCAGGATCGTTATAGTTATAATTCTTTGATTAATTTCCCTTAGTTTTGGTATATGACGTAAGATATGAATTCTGTTTTGTTTTTCTGCAAATGAATGCCAGCACAATTTGTTAAGGAGGTTGTTGTTTTGCCTCTTTGAGTGCACTTTGACCCCTTGCCAAAAGTAAAAAATAAATGAGTAGATTTCTTTTTGAGCTGTCAATTATATTCCGTTTGTCCATTCGTTTGTCATCAAATAAGTACTAAGCTTTTGATTATTGTGGCTGTCTAGTATGCTTTGAGATTAGGGAATGTGATGCCTTCTACTTTACATCATGTATTTCCATTTTAAATGCACTAAACCAGCCGAGACTCCTGATGTATGGAGACAATTTCCTTGTGGCCAATCTTTGGGACATATTTAAAAGCCTTGAACTTTGGTGATTAGTAGTCATTCTATTTTTTTAAGGGGTGACAGGAGGGAACCACTTTTTAAGAATTAGAAGACATCCATCCTGAAACCAGATAGGCCTTTCCTTTTCTTGGAAAAACTTGTACCACAGAAGAATTAGAGGCTTCCATTCTATATCAGGTATAAAATTTATTCATTTTATAATTACAGCTAAGCATTCTAAATTTCGAAGCGTGGTTCATACTTACAGTATCCATATAAACTGGTCCATTTTGAGAAATGCTGAAAATGAAATGCTCATATATCCATGCCAGTAGGTTAAAACGAGGATCATCTCATGCCATACAAGACCCATTTGACTTGTCGTCTTTCAGAGTTTTATTGTGATGGTCAATTAAGGCGATGCATATCAATGGGCATTCAAAATGATCCTGTGGAACAGAGGCAAAGTGGTGGGATTGCTCCAAATACTTTGGCAATATTTTTATACCCTCTCTTGGGAGTTTCTCGTGTGTTTTAATTTCTAGGTGTGTTTTAGTCGCCCCTTTCCGTATTTAACAATGTCAAATATCGGCTGTTTTCCTTTCATTGTAACACTGGCATGATATATTTCTTCTTATTCTATTTCCAGGGACGTCTGAAGACAACTGATAACCACAACCTTTGCACAGAAACCTTCTGCATGTGATGTCAGGTCTCTTAATGTCTCATGTTTCATTTTCATTTTACTAACACTCTTTGATATTCATTAACGCATCTCCTCAGTGGTTTTCAATGCTAAATCCCAAGGAAGTTTTGAAACTGATCACCCATTAAACAAAGCTATCCTTTGATTTGCATATCAGGAAACACTTTAGCTTAGTCTGTACACCTTGAACCTATTCTAAAGCACTAATTCACAATGGTTTATCTTAGGTTATCTTTCATATTCACCTGATTTTCTAGTTGCACAGTATTTATGATGTTAAACTCTCTAGGAATTCTATGAGTTCTATGAATTCTTGCTTAACTGTGAATCTAAGTAGATATTTTGGCCTTTTAAAAAAATCTGATACAAGAACAGCAGCTCTAAACAGCCGTGGCCTTGGCATAGGAGCCCTCCCTGGTGGTGTAGTGGTTGCTCCTTGGGCTGGGATGCACAAGGTCCACAGTTCAAAACCACAAAGCACGCCACAGGAGAAAGGCTGGGCTTTCTACTCCCATAAAGCACTACAGTCTAGGAAACCCACAGGGCAGTCCTATCCTGCTCTGTAGGATCTCCCTGAGCCTGGATGAACTCATGGCAGTGAGTTTGGGTTTTGGTTTTGTCCTTGACCTAGAAGCCCTGGTGACATAATGGTTAAACACCTGGCGGGTAACCAAAAGATGAGCAGTTTTAACCCACTAGCCACTTTGCAGGTCTCTTAGTCTGCATCAATAAATATTTATAGCCTTGAAAACCCTTTATCACACTTCTATTATGACTTATAGGATTGCTATGGTTGAAATGGACTCACTGGCAATTAATTGGTTGGTGGGCTTTGGAAAGGGGGGGACGATAAAAACCTAGAAAAACAATTCTGAACGGTGTCTGAAATAGAATTTTCTCCATATTTACATAAATCTTTAAAAATGGAAATTTCCTAACTTGTGGGAATTTAAATTCCAGTAAAGTCTCAAGAATTAACTAAGAACTAAGTCAAGGCTAGATCAAGGCTAGTAATTTTTGACTCAGTCAACAAACCGGACTAATTGAGAATAATGACTATTTGTGGCTTTTTCTGTTTTTATGCAGTAGGTTCAGGATTGGTCTAAACTTGCAGAAAGCTTTATAACATTAAAAATGTACAACCTGTTTCCTAGAACTTCAATATAATGTGATAAACACAAACGAGTACTAAATATTAATCAAAATATTGAAGAGCACAGTGTCGTGAATTATTTCATTTCACTCTTTGACTCAATGACAGTGGATTTGGTTTGAGTTTGATGCATAGTCTTTGTGATTCCAGTAGATTCCCACTTTTATTGATGGGTCTGGGTAAGAGAAGGTGGGGGGAGATGTTGATAAGGTTATAGGATTCAGAGATGAGTAATGGTCAACAGTGTCAATTGTGATTGTAAAACCATGAAACTCTAAGGTCAGTATTGCCATCCTGCTGAAAAGACAATGAGCCACTTTAGAGGCAGCAGTGGAGATCCCCTTACCTTCAATAAAGAAGAGGCAGAAATGGAGTCTGTCTTTTGGATTCTGAGATCTCAATGTATGGAACCTCCTAGTTCCAAGGACCGAAAGCTGTGACTCCAGAGGGGTGGCAGAGGAGTGGAAGCAATAAAACCAAGAGCCAGAGCACAAGACAGAGTGACGCAGTCACTGGCCCATGGAGCAGGTAGAGCTGAATGCTTTCAGGCAGCAGGCTTGCTTGCAGACTATGGCCTCCAAGCACTTAATAAGGAGTTAGGTTTGTTACCCTATGGGGCTAGAGCTGAGTGCCTTTGGGCTGAGGATTATAGTGGAGTGGTATGCCCCCTTGGGTGTTTATCGGCAGTGCTAAAATAATGTTGTAACATTGCCTGGGTAGAGTAGAGGCCAGGCCAAGTGGCTGACAGTGTAAGGTAGGCCAATCTTTGGACAGGACAGAGAACAAGCTGTCCTGACTAAAAAATTATATCCTGAATATTTCTGAACCTGACTTGTAAACTGTTACCTTCCTTCATAAATCCCATTATCATTAGCATTGTCTGAATTCTGTGTTGCCAATCCAGTGAATGATTGAACCCAACTGAGAAGCAGAAAGTGCCCTTTGAGGGCTGTCTAGTTTCAGAATTTGTAAGAAGGTTGGAGGAGAAAGGTGTGACTGAACCATATCTCCTAGGACTCAACCTTGAGATGGTATGGCATGTGTTTCTTCTCAGCTCCTGGTAAAGTTTGAGAAGGTCCAAGGCTGCCCCTGCCCCTATGTCTTTTTCACAAGAAGAAAGGGTAGGCTAACAGCTTGGTAAATAATTAGGTTCAACGGAATTTTCCAGCGCAGGGAACATGTTTATCATCACACTTAGCTAATGTTTGTGCATGGATGCAGAAGTATCATTGAGGGAGTGTGAAAGGAAGCTCAAAAAATGTTCATGTGTTGAGATCCAAAGTAGATACAGTACTGATAGTAATAGCATGAAGAAGTGATACTAAAATATGCTTCTAGGTGATATTTTATAACTTCTACATAGACTTCCAACAAGATGGCAGAGTAGACGGACATGCCAGCTAGACCCATCTAGCTCAGAAGCAACAAAGTCCACCTGGAAGAAGCACACTAGCCTGTGCAATCATGACGTGTTGAAGGGATCAGGTATCAGGCATCAAAGAACAATAAATTATATCATTGTGAATGAGAGGGAGTGTGGAGTGGGGACCCAAAGCCCTTCTGTAGGCCACTGGACATCCCCTTACAGAAGGGTCACGGGCAGGAGATGAGCCAGTCAGGGTGCAGTGTAGCAGTGATGAAAAATACAACTTTCCTCTGGTTCCTAAATGCTTCCTCTCCTCAACCCCCACTTTCATGATCCCAATTCTACCTTACAAATCCGGCTAGACTAGAGGATGTTCACTGGTGCAGATAAGAACTGGAAACACAGGGAATCTAGGATGGATGATCCCTTCAGGACCAGTGGTGAGAGTGGCAATACTGGGAGGCTAGAGGGAGGGTGGGGTAGAAAGGGGGAACCAATTACAGGGATCTACATATAACTTCCTCCCTGGGGGATAGACAACAGAAAAGTGGGTGAAGGGAGACATCAGACAGTGTAAGATATGACAAAATAATAATTTTAAATTATCAAGGGCTCATGAGGGAGGGGGTAGCGGGGAGGGAGGGGAAAAAAATGAGGAGCTGATGCCAGGGGCTTAAGTGGAGAGCAAATGTTTTGAGAATGATGAGGGCAATAAATGTACAAATGCGCTTTACACAATTGATATATGTATGGATTGTGGAAAGAGTTGTATGAGCCCCCAATAAAATGATTAAAACAATTAAAAAAGTATAATAAACAGTTTTATCTTGGGACATAAAAAAAACCCCAAACCCAAACAAACAAACAAACAAACAAACAAAAATAATCACTGGGCTATTCCAAAGTATCTTCTCAGATCACAAAACTATAAAATTTGAAATCCATTATAGGAAAATAAATAAAACACATGGAATCTATATAACACTGTGCTTAAACTTCCTGGGCAAAAGAAGAAATGAAAAATGAATTTTAAAATGTCTTGAATCAAACAAGAATGAAAACATATCATACTTAAATTTTTGTGATACAGCAACAATAGTGCTCAGAAGGCAATTTATAACAAACACGAACACATTTAAAAAAAAAAAGAAAGAACAAAAATCAACACAACCCAGCAACTCCCCAAACTACAAAACAAAAGAGAGCACAACAGAGGTGGGATGCAGTCACCAGAAGGAAGTGAATAATAAAGATCTGAGCATAAATAAATGAAATGAACAAAAACAATAATGAGAGAAACAAGACTAAGAACTACTTGAAACGACTAATTAAATTGACAAACCACTGGCCAATTTAGCACAGGAAGAGAAGAAGATGTAAATAATTTGAACAAAGTGATGTCACAGCCAAACAGTCTAAATAAAAGGATACCTGAATACAGAACAATTGTCCGTTTGTAGTTCTGTGATGGCTTGCAGGTTACAATGATGCTGGGAGCTACTCATATTTCAACTATCAGCAGGGTCTCCCGTGGTGAATAGGTTTTACTGGATCTTCCAGCCCAGGCGGGAGAAAAGGGGTTTACTTCTGAGGGACCAGCTACTGAAACCCTCCGGAATAGCAGTAGGAAATTGTCTGGTCTCCTGCCGGGAGATGAATCACTCACGTTGAACAACACTCCAAATAGGAGAGGCAACGCGCTGCCTCCTCAAAGCAGAGTCAACCTTTGTGACACGGATGAAGCCAAAATTAGGGGACGTTGAGTTATGATGGGATAGGACTCAAATAGACAAATATGAAGAAACAGCTGCACACACCCACCAATAACCAGAATGTGGAATGTCGCATGAATCTTATACTCAGATATATACGGCATAAATGTGGATTTTGACAGATGGAACACAAAGGAGTCAAAGTGACTACATCTTTGTCAACAAGAGACAAATAATTCAATTATAAATGAGTGGAGGATATGACCAGACACTTCACCAAAGATATTCAGGCAGCTAGAAAACACATGCAAAGATTCTTAAAAACATCAACCATTAGATATATGTAAATTAAAACAACAATAAGATGTATCAGTTCACTAAGCAATAACAACAAAGTTAAAAAATAGCAAAATACAACAAACTACTAGCAAAGTTGTAGAGAGATCAGAACCCTCATAAACTACTAGTGGGACTGCAGACTGGTAAAGCTGTGGAAAAATACACAGTGGTTCCTAAAAAGTTGGAAATAGAAATATATGACCCAACAATTTCACTACTATGTAGACATCTTCCAGAAATAAGAGCCATGGCACAAATATGAGGATGCTGCAGAAGGTTTGTGGAAAACTCCTTTATCTCTTATTTCCATTTTGCCATAGATGCGTTCTGAGTTCTTTTGTAGATATATACATACTCATGTTTATTGCAACATTACTCACAATAACAAAAATATGAAAACAACCTCAGTGCCATCAAAGAATCAACAGGCAAACACACAATGCAGCATGCATACAATGGAACGCTCTGCAATGCTACAAAGAATAATAATAAATCTAAGAAAGCCATATCCATATAACAATATAGTTGAACTTAATCAACAAAACAAGAAACTGGTTTTTAAAAAGGATTAACAAAATTGATAAATCACTGTCGAATTTAACAAAGGAAAAGAAAGAGAGGAAGTAAATGTTATAAATAAAAGTGAAATAGGCACTATCACCACAGATTCAACAAAAATAAAAATACAATTACCCAATATTATGAAATACTGTATTCTAACAAATTTTAAAAACCTAGAAGAAATAATCATAATTCTAGGAGCACCCTTACCTAAATCAAGAAAGATTGCTATAGGAAACTTAATAGACCTATAACACGTAAAGAAATAGATCAGGTCAACTTAACTTTTATTGAAATGTTAGCCATTATATGCATTATATTATTATTCCTCCTCCTCCTAAAGAAATTATTATGGAGATACCTTGGTTCCAGGAAGTCCAGGTTTTAACCCCTGCACTCCCAGGAACCAGGGGGTGGATATGATCAGAGCATGTTAAAACTACCTTCAAAGACATGGAACTGCCTTGCAAGACATGGGACTACCTTACAAGACACCGAACGTCAATGCAAGATGCTGAATGACATACCACCTATGAACATAAGTGACTCCATTTTGAGAGAGACTAAAAACTCAGTAAGAAATCCTGAATCCCTGCAGACTCACGAAAAGAAGTAACCACCTACCAGGGCTGCACTTAGAAGCTCCCCAGACACATCTGGGGAACCATGATAAGACATTGGCGAAGGCCAGGCCAGAATGGTGTCAAAGAGCCAGAAAGACCGCCTATAAAGGCCTGGGTAGAGAGACTGAACTCCGAGAGCTAGGAAGCAAGGAGGAGACATCAGCTCCTGCTCTCTCCAACTCTACCCGGGGGAGTACACCGATGAAGGCAATGCCTAATGGGACTAAAGGCCAGTAACTGATAGAATGCTGAATTATTCTGTGTTACCCTTGTAGCTAATGACTTAAGTTAATTTTCAGATTGTTGGATTGTTTGATGTGTGTTTGAAGTGAATAAACTGAGCATTCAAAATGTCAAAAAAAATTAAAAAATAAGAACTCTTAGCTATATAAATTCCAGGACAAAATTATTTTACTAGGGAAATCCTAGGAAGCATTTGCGAAGTTAGCACCAAGTCTACACAAACTATTCCATCATACAGAAAAGGACAACACACTACCAAACCCACGTTATGAAGCAAGAACAACCTGGATACACAAATCAGGCAAGGATATCACCAGAATAAACCATAGACCTTTATGAATATCAATGCAAATATCTTCAATGAAATTTTAGCTAATAGAATATAAAAAATAATACACCTGGGTCAACTGGGATTTATATCAGATATGAAAGGATTCTGTCCATTTTTCCTTGTGTTTTATTGACTCTGCCAAGGCATCGGACCCTGTGGGTCATGACAAACTATGGATGACCTTGAGAAGAATGGGAATTCCAGAATACTTGATTGCACTCAGATAAAAATTGTACGTGGATTGAGGGTTGGTTGTGCCAACAGAACAAGGGGTACTACATGTTTTAAAATCAAGAAAGGTGTACATCAGGGTTGCATATGCCTACCATAATTATCCAATCTGTATCATGAACAAATAATCAAAAAGCTGGATTATATAAAGAAGAATTTGGCATCAGGATTGGAGGAAGGCTTATTTTATATGTGGTTTTTTTTCCAAATAACAATGCCATTTGCAATCTCACCAAACTCACTATCATTGAGTTGATGTCAACTCACAGTGACCCTATAGGAGGACAGAATCACCTTGTGAGTGTCTGAGATTGTAACTCTTACAGGAGTAGAAAGCCCTATCTTTCTCCTGATGTAAGCTGGTGGCTTCGAACTGATGATCTTGCAAATTGCAGCCCAGAGCATCACCACTACACTACTAGGGTTTCAATGACATTTATAATAACCATACAAAAGTTGAAATACTTAGGAATAGATCTAATTGAGGAAGCAAAAGATTCACGTAAAGAAAACTACAGAACACTACTACAAGAAAAAAGAGAGACATAAATGGAAGAATGTTCCATGTTCATCTATAGGAAGACTAAATATAGTGAAAATGTCAGTATTACCAAAATTATAAGTACACTGCAATTCTGATCCAAATCTCAGCACAATTCTTCAAAGAAATGGAAAAACTAATCACCAGCTTTATATGGAAAGGAAAGAAACACAGGATACACAAAACAGCAGTATATATATATGTTTATGTACATGTGTGTATATGTAATATGATATATAAGATAGATTACAAAATATATAATGTATAAATACTATAATATATAATATGTATATATAATAATACATATATAGTACTTAAAACTATCATCTATCTATCTATCTATCTATCATCTATCTATCTATCTATCTATCTATCTATCTATCTATCTATCTATCTATCTATCATTTCTCTAACTATGTAACCAAAACTAAACCAAGCTCACTGCCAAGGAGTCACTGTGACTCATAGAGAGCCCCGGTGGGTTTGTTTTTAAGACTATAATTGTTCACAGGAGTAGAAAGCCCAGTCTTCTCCTGTGGAGCTGCTGGTGGTTTGGAACTGCAGACCATAGTGCAACGCATAACCACTACACAACCAGGGTTCCCCTGTCTCCATCTCTGTCTCTATCTCGCTCTGTATACACACAC
>NW_022103900.1:10432260-10443363 GCF_000313985.2 Echinops telfairi
ACACACACACACACACACACACACACACACACACACACACACACAGTAGTTATAGCTATACTTAAAATCGTATAATACTTGTAGTACCATATGATAATTGTATATAATCATAGTTTATATTTATAATAGACTTATAATAGTAAGTGGTGCTCCTAAGGAGCAGAGACGAGTAGAAAATCAAACTCAAGGAAACACAAATGAAACTGAACTATGCAAACCATAGCTTCTACCACCCTGAGGTGGAGAAGGGCTAGATGGTGCTCAGCTTGCACAGCTGACTGCTCTGACGGGGCTCCCAAAAGAAGCTCCTAGACTGGATTGAGGGGAAAATGAAAACATAAAATTGGTCAGATTTGTGTGTGTGTGTGTATGTGTGTGTAAGAGAGAGCCTTATATCAAAGAGCAATAAAATTGGTCAGATTTACTGGTCTGCTGGAGACTGCGGGAACCCCAAATCTATAACCTTTAGACACCCTTTAGGCTTCAATTTGAACCCACCACTGGGGTGCATCTTTCAACCAAACAATAGACAGACAGCCCTGTAAAGCAAAGGATGACGTGAGGAAAGAATCCTCAGAAAAACCAACCATTTGTTCCCCAAAGAGCAGCATTTGCCCAAAAGCAAACCCCGGAAGGCCAGACAAAGCAGGGAAGAAGGATGCATGTAAACAGAGAATCCGAGGGGGAGTAGGAAGAGTGCTGTCACATTGCTGGGATTAAAACTAATCCAGGAAGCAAAATGTCAAAATTGTTGAATGGGAAACGAATTTATTCTGTAACTTTAACCCAAACCATAATGAAAACCAACAACAGCAGCAAGCCAGAGCAAGTCTAGATGGCAATCTTTGACATGGAGAACTCTGTCAAATTATAGTCATCTTGGAGTAGGCATTATTTAGTTGTGAATTAAATACATTTTATTCATTTAATAAAATGCCATTTAGCACTTAGCTCTGAGGCATTAGAGCAAAATGTTATTGCATTAACAATTCTCTCACTGAAATAAATGATTGAATTATTCTCATTTACACAAAACTTTGTGCATGTTGCACATTTACAAATATTAAGGATACAAAATATCATTTAAAATAACATTTTGACTCTTTATGCCTTAGCTTGGTCAATGACTCTCCCAATTGCCTTTCAAACCTGTTTTGTTTTTCCTTGAAGCCTTTCTTTCAATGTCTCAAAATAAGAAAGTCTTAACTCGTTTAACCTTTTGGGAACTCAAAAGTTAAAAAAGGGATGCAGAGTATATATTAAAAACAGACTAGCTGAATTTTTGCCTTGTAGGTACGTATCATCTTACTATCCAAATAGGCCAAACACATAATTATATTTGCAATATCATTATATAATAGAAATATATATTATATAAGCAATATTATTGTATATTATAAAATTACTTTTTGCAAGAGGCTAAAGTGTTATGTTGGCAAATTAAGGGCTGGATTTATTCTAATACAAAAGGCTTCTGAGAAGAAGTATCGTTTGATGAAATTTGTGAGAATGTGCATGATAGGGGGGGATATACAGGCACGGGCATTAGCTTGGGCAAAAGGTGGTCATTTATATGGCGAGGCCTGGGATTAGAGTGGGGAACAGTTTCTGAAGCACTTGTGAAAAAATATTTTAAACCATTCCCTCTGCTTCTGTTTGAGAGGGAGGGAAAGCGGTACGTGTGCAACATCAGTTCCCTCCTCTGTTATGTTATCTTTCCATTGTTATATCAAACGTCAGCAGAGACATGTGATTGAAAGTGGATGATGATGATGATGATAATAGAATTAACCTTTATTAAGCTCCACTGTTTGCTAAATGCTATGTTGAGTACGAAATGCTAGGCTCAGCCCCCAGCATTATTTCCTGCCTCACTCAACTTCTCTGAAAACACTCATGTGCTTTCTGCTGCCGCAGACGCTGGAGCTGAGAGCACATGGGCTGCGATCTCCCTCCCAGTGAGTGATCAGAGAGGGACACACTGGGAGCCCCTCCCCCATCCGAGTCCGAAGTCCACCGAGGAGCAGAGCGCTCGGTGGCTATGATTGCACATGCCCTTGTCATTAGCATTCAGTTTGGGTCTGTTGCTTATGATGAGATAGGACAAGCATTTTCAGGATCCTCCATTAAATTCCTTCCTAACGGCCGAATCTCTTCACGATAGTGCGGAGATAAGACGCCCTTGTCCTCCACGTCCTCTTATTATTCACTCTAACCTGGTTCTCAAGGGTCTCCAGTCACCCGTTCTGAAGCCTTCTTTCCTTAATCTTTGTAGATTATTTCTCCATTTTTTGAAGACCGGGTAGTTGGCTCTTAAATGTTTCCCGTGGTCCTTTCATTTCACTGAATTTTAAATATTTCAGCCAATTTGAAGAGTTCATAATGATGAATAAGATTAAGCTTGGAGCTTAACCTTTTGAAACTGGGTGACGCGTTAACTCAGCTGGAACGCTGGTTAATTTAACAGCAGGAGTTGAATTAACTTGTCATAGCTCTGCCATTGTTAAATTTCCTGCTCCTGGTCCTTTTCCAGATCTTTCCAAACTTGCCTGTCCCGGGACCAAATGATCCGAGACCAGAAATAGACCCTAAGGGGAAAAGAAGGATGGTATGCATTGCTAAGGGGTTAGGCGAGGATTCATCAATAATCATGTGAGGAATTCATTTTTGTGGGGGGAAATTAGAAGGGAAGAGGAGGGCGAAGAGCTTGGAAAATAGTAGGGGGATTATAGGAGAGTGTGGAATGAGGAAGAGCGAAGAGGGGGATATTAAAACACGACGGCGGAGGATGTGACTTGAATGCCCAGACATGGGTTTTATTGGACACATTAAAACAAACCAGCAACAACAAAAACTTGAAACCAAACACTACAGTTTCATAGCAACAACGTAGAACAGCCCCACAGAGCTTCCCAGGTTGTAAATCTTTATGGAAGCAACTGGCCGCCTCTTTCTCCTGCGGGGTGGCTGGTGGGTTTGAACTGTTCATCTTTGGGTTAACAGCTAAGTGATTTAACCAATGTACCACCAGGATACTATAATGCACATCAACCAATGTTAATATTGGCAGTTTGGCACACACACACATGAAATTACCTGTTTAAAAAATAGACTGGACAGAAATGAGAATGTTGACTTATTGGAACATTTGCAGGGGTGATATCAATAGGAAAGTGAAGTTATTTTAAACCTCACTCAGCAGAAATATATATTTTGCATATTGTGTATCATTATTAAATATTTTATTTAATACAATTTAAGAAGGGGAGATGTAATGCAGTTAATTACTTAATATGGTCCATTAAATAGTTGATGTTATTGTAATGATGGGGTCAGACTATGCAAATCAGGTATTTGGGGCCCATCAAGGGGAGTGCACAGACTTCTAATAATGCAAATCAGGGCCATGACACCCTTGTGGAGATGGGACAATACTGCTATGTTTTAAAAGAAAGTCAATCCCCAAACACTTTTAACTCCCCAAGAGTTACTATCTCGGAAACCCACAGAGGCAGCTGTACTCTCTCCTATAGGGTCACTGTGAGGATAATCGACCCGATGACAGTGAGTTTTGGGGGTGAATACGTGGAGGAGCTGAGGGCTGTCCGGCATTAAAGAAAGGAGACTTACATACATGCTTCCTAGGCCTGACCTCAAGTTGCAGTCTATGGCTAATCCTGGTCCTGAGTTGCTACATGTTACTTCCCTAATAGACCTCAGAACTGTGACTATTACCTGTGAGTTCTGCGTGGTCATCGCAAAACTTTTACCAATCCCAGCAGAGCAGTAGAGAGTGTGAGGGTGGGACGGCGAGGGTCAACATTGATGACATAGTTGGAGAGAGAAGGCTTCTGAGGGCTGCCTCAACAGAACCAGCTTTGGGCTGGTGATCATTTTCCCCCCAAAATCATTTTATTGGGGGCTTGTACAACTTGCATCACAATCCATACATATCCGTTGTGTCAAGCACCTTTGTACATATGTTGCCATCATTTTCAAAACATTTTCTTTCGAGCTGTTAATCTTGATTCTCTCTCTTCCCCATTGGGAAGTTAGGTGAGGAAGTTTGATGCCTTCTCCAAGCGATTTTCTGTTTGTTTTCTTCAGGAAGTTTATTTATTTTCCCCAGCAGTTTTATTGGCATGCAATTCACATCATACCATTCAATAGTTCAACACATCAAGAAGAGTTGTACATTCATCACTGCAATCAGTTTGAGAACATTCTTGTATTCCTCATTATTAGCTCCCCATTTCCCCCCTAACTTTCCCTACCACACCCCCAAGGAAGCCAGTTACTGTCCCTATAGATTCACCTATCCTGTATTTCACACACAGGGAAAAAATTCATTAAAAAACAAACAGACAAACTAAGAAGGACAACAAACTTCAACAGAAAAGAAAGCAGAAAACATTTAAAAAGTAGAGTGAATTTAAATGGGCCATAAGGGAGATCAAAAGATAAAGTGCTCAGTTCCTCCAAGTGCTTTTGACCAGAGGAGAGGGAAAGGCTTAAGGGAGTCTGAAAAGGAGAGGAAACCGGGGGATCCAGAGTCAAAGGAGAGGCAGGGAATCTTTTTCTTGGGAGAAGTGGAGGAGAGCATTCCTTGATGGAGTCAGGGGACAGAAAGCCGAAATGGAAGCAGCCACAGCTGGGGCATTCACACAACTCCCTTTCCTTGAAGCAGGGTAGACGGTTTAGTTGAACTGGAATTACTGTGCCTGTATTGCTCACCCCATGAGGAACTCTTAAATCTGCATGCTTTCAGTTTTGTCCTTCGTTCTCAGACAGGACATTTTAGCAGCCGAGGAAGCAGTTCAGCTGAAGGACAGGGGCCTAATGACACCTGAGATGCAGATGGAATAACCAGCCTGCTGATGAGCACCAGCCACTTTCAGGTCCATCAGGTGAGATCACCTAGAGCCTGCCTTCTTTTCAATTGTTCCAGCAGGGCCTTAACTTAACACAGCAAGGACCTTTTCTTTTCTATTTGTATGATTTTCTTTCAGGGCTCATGTTATTCCACTGATGCTCCCACAGGTTTTCAATTTCCAAGGTAGTTGCCTGAAAAGACTGTTGGCTGTTCAGGAGCCTCACCAGTGCTCAGTAGCTGGATCGGAAGCGGATTACTAAGGATTCCAGGGCTTTTTGCTTCTGTCCAAAATTACTTCAAGGTCTTGCGATCAGATGGCTAGGCTGTGTCTGATGGATCAAGAGAGTAAGGCAAGTGGAGAGAGGGTGAAAGGGATAAGCAGGAGATAGAGGACAAAGGAAGATAAAAAATAAAAAGGTGTGACAAGAGAGGGAAAGAATGAATACCTTGTTTAGTTTCAGGATAGACACTAAACTCTTGAGGCATTTTAAAAATACCAGTTGGTGTTAAAAGGCACAAAACCCACTGTCACTGAGTCAATTCCATCTCAGTGTCCCAGTAAAGCGGGGTAGAATGGTCTCACTGGGTTTGCAAGGCTGTCATTTCTTTATGGATGCAGACTGCTACAGCTTTCTGCCAGTGGCAGGTAAGTTTGAATCGCTGACCTTTTTGTTAGCAGTTCAAAAATCCTAATGACTGTCTCACCAGGCTCCTTACAAAAGAAGCACAAGAGGTTTGAATCTGGTTAACTAGAAAGAAATATACTTGAAGGCGATCACAGTGGAAGACGTCTGATGAACTGGGGGACGTGGGGAAACTTCAGTAGTATAAGCAGTCTGCTGCATTCCAGGCTTGTTGTGCTTCTTATGCGGTCCAAGCAGGGGCAATTATGTTTGGTGAAGGTTAGGCAGAATTTAGAGGTGTGACATTCATAGTAGCTTATGCTGCAATAGTGCTACTTGCGATACAGTTTTCCTTCTCAACGGAGGTAAAATTAAGTTTATCACCATGAAAAATATATCTGAGTCTCATGATATGGGGGAGAAGAGCCCTGATCTGTAGCATACAGATTTAGTTTTACAAGTGCTTGGGAAATCCTAGATTATATGAGCAGCTCCTGAACTCCAAAGGCAGCCCTGTGTAAAAACGCTAGTGTTCTCTTCAGACAGAATGCTTCTGAATGTTATTAGACACAATCTGAGCTTGATAGGACTTATCACTTCTGTTAGATGATGCAAATGAAATGAGTAAATTTTAAAAGGAAACAGAAGTGCAGCAAACCAGACTTTCCTAAATTCTAGTCGATTTAATGTCTCAGACAAATCCAGAATTGATTTCCATACTACACTTCATGGGAAGTCCTATGGGAGTGTGCTCCACGTCAGACATAAGCCAAGACTTCATTACTATGCAAGGTTCTCATCTTCGTGGACCATCGAGCCATTAGAAAACAACAACGACAGAGAAAGCCCAACCTATGTCTTGTTAGAAGTTCTGAGAGGCATTCTGCAGAATGGATACTTCTAGTAATTCGATGGTCATTCTTTTCACGAACATTTCACAAGGGTGCTCAGAAAGAATTTTGAGCAGTTGCCTATTCAAAGCCAGAACCAGAGGGCTTTTACTGGCTACTTTTTGGAAGTAGAACTTGATTTCCTAATGTCTCTCTGTCTAGAAGCTGCCCTGAATCCCATTAACCATCATGGCAACATATAGTGGCTGTGTCTGAGGGATACGGGCCATGAACTGATCTCAGGTCTCCAGCATGAAGATTGATAACTCTACCACTAATAAAATCCAGCATCCTTAGTCCCACTCGTGTGATTCTATGCTGTAGCTTTCACAGGAGAAACATTTAGCTGTTTGAGGAATGCTACCTTGGTCAGAGGGAGCCCTGGTGGCACAGTGGCTATGCGTTGGGTGGCTAACCTCCAGGTCAGCAGTTTGAAACCAACAGCTACTCCTCCAGAGAAAGAGGAGGCTTTTTTACTCTGGTAAAGAGTTACAATCTCAGAAACCCACAGCAGTTATTCTATCCTGTTTTGCAGGGTGGCTTAGAGTGGGAATTGACTAGCTGGCAGTGAAAGTGAGGTTTTGATCAGGGCCCTCAATTTGTAGGGAGCACTGTGTGACAATGTCACGTTTCCAACCTAAAGAGGTACCATGGCGTCATTGCCAGGAAAGCCCACTCTGAAGGCTTCCAGGTTTTAGTGTGCTGAGAGTCTACTGTTCGTAGTGAAGGGGCGAGCTGGGCCGCCCGGCCACGTCCGGACTGGCCATCTGTACTCCTAGTCAAATGGCCATCTAGCCACCTCCATGCTGCTTTATGTGCCCGTAATTTCCATTACAAATTTAGACTGTCATCTTTCAGCATATTTTCATTTATTGTTTTTAGCTACAATCAGGGCGGTAATAGGAGAGCAATTCTAGGGAGTGAGCGCACAGATAAAATATGTAGACCCTGGTGATCGTGAGGTCTATGTAGCCACACCTCATATTTCAGCTCACAGAAATGTGTGTGGGGGCTGACATAAGTACTCCCTGTTGTGTGATTGCTTATGGCTCTGTAACCCTTTGAGAAGACCAGAGAATAAAGGGCTGCAGAGAGCTGGTGTTGTTGAAACGACAGTGTGAGAGAGGGTGCCTACAAGCCCCCGAGAGAGTTTTGTGTTTTTTAACAGATGTTTTCTTGACATTGCCCTTAAATCCCACCTGTGCTTCCTTCTCTTACCATGCACATCAGTCGACTCCGTGCTTTCTGGACTTTCCCTTAAGGCAGCCATGAACCTGAAGGAAACCAGCATGGTGGGAGTCTCGCAGCAACGTGCAGCCGATTGCATTTTCTTAGCCAGAAATGTTATTGAGTGGCATCCAGCCACTCACTGCAGGGCCACCGCTGATCAGTCATTTCCAGGAACCCCCGTCTGACTGTGTCAGACACAAACACCAAGGCATGTGACCGGACCAGTTAGAAATAGCACCCTGACAGGAAAATTCCAGGGCAGTCAAAAGATAAATTGTAACATTTGATGATATTACTATGTGCTAAGGCTCTTTCTTGACAGGAAACATTTGGTTCCCATTTGTAGGCTGTAGAGGGCTTTAACTAAGCAGCGCGATAGGACTGTGATGAAGGAGTGATGCAAGCAGGTGCATTAAGAAAGTGAGGTTGTCAAATCCCCTCTTGGGATCTGAAGGACAGGAAAGGATCATCCAGGTCTGTACTAAAAGGGTCCATTAAAAAACTCTTTTAAATGCCGTTGCTCTCCTAGAACCTCCCCTTAATGAAATGGAAAATAATGCTACAATTTCTCCCCTATCTGTTCTCACTTTTCTATCAGGGGAAAACCAAAGCCTTCTTTCCGTGTAGTTGCTGCAAGCCAGTGCAGACATCGTTTCTCTTAGCTTATTATTACTGTTATCGGACTGGGGACAAAAATAGAAAAGTGAGCCAGCAGAATGCACAACTTATTCAACAACATCATTAATATCACACACAAGTAAAATTTTGCCAAAGATAACTCAAAAGGGCTGCAGCAGTACATGGAAAGGTAATTGCCAGAAATTCACGCCAGAGTCAGAGGCAGATGAGTGTTATGGATTGAGATGTGTCTCCCTAAAATATAGGTCAACTTAGTTAGGCTGAGATTCTCAGTATTATGTAACCACCCGTCACGTCATTATCCTATGTGTCATAAATCTGAAACTCTATTACTTTAATGAGGCAGAATGAGAAGCAATTATATTGAGACAAGAAGCAATCTACAAAACTAGGATGTATCTTGAATCGATCTATTTTTGAGATATAATAGAAAAGAAGCCAGTGAGCAGAGATCGGAGTACCATTAATGAAAAAGAACCCGAGTGAAGTATGTTCTTAAGACCAGGGGTCCCTGGGATGAGAACCTTTAAAACCCAGGAGAAAATTGATGCCAAGCCACATATAAATATCCAGGGAAAGCTGGGTCCACAGCTGCTAAAGGAGACGAAGACCTTAGTCCAGAGCCAATGAAAAAACTTAAAAACCAACGTCACTGCCATCCAGTTGACTCTGACTCCTAGCGACCTTACAGGAAGACTAGACTTGCACCCATGAGTTTTGGAGAGTGTAAATATTTATGGGAGTAAAAAAAACGCATCTTCTTCTCATGGATTGGTGGATGGTTTCAAACTACTGGCCTTGCATCACCTAGCAAGACACCACAGCCAACACAGAGAGGAGACCTCTTAGAGCTGGCATCCTGAATGCAAACTTCCAGCCCCTAAAACTCTGAGGGAACGCCTTTCTGCTGTTACAGCCATGCATGTGTGGACTGTCTGCCAGAGCAGCCCTAGGTACAGAAGACAGATTGTGGTTCTGAGAAGAGAGTGCAGCTTTAAAAGATACTGAAGACCTGGAAGCAGTTCTAGAATTAATGGGCAGAGGCTGGAGTTGGCTGGTGGTAAAAGGCTGGATTACCTTGCATAGAGTGTTGGTAAAATTATGACCATCAAAGGCAAGTTTAGTTTGGGATCAGAGGAAATGAGGAGAGAGGGGACACTGCAGTGGAGACCGTGCGGATGGTAAGAAACAGTGGCAGAACTTGGAGATTGGTCAAAGAGTGGACATTGACTCGTGTTGTGAGAGAGCTGAGTGGGCACGAGGCTTCCCAGGGGAGTGGAGTGCTTCCAGGCACGGATCCACAAAGCTGAGGGACTTGGTAACACTTGGGCCAAGAGGCAGAGGGGCCGAGGGGCCAAGAGGCCAAGATCAAGGAAACAGAAGCTGAAGAGATATGGCACATTAGAAGTAGGACTGCCACAGTCACAGGGGGTGTGGTCGTGGCTTCCGGTGTTGTCAAGGGTGCAATCATGGCCTAGATTTTACCCACTTGGCCCCCGAGGCAGGATCGCTGTTTGTATGGAGCTGATTCTGCTGCCCACAGCGAAGGAAGAAGGCCTGCCATGCCCAAGGGGTAGAAAAATTGGGCTTGCCAGGGTCAATGGCGTAGGGTCACTTTAAATTGGATTTGGGAAGGAAGGGGTTTCCTAAAGCTAAGGAAGCAGCATTGATGTCCCAGTGGGCCCCGAAGGTGGAACTGTAGTTGAATACTGACAGGCTTCTACCCAGAATCCAGAGAGAATAGGCAAAACCCAAAGTTTGGGTGACCATTGCCTGGATGGCCCTGAGGAATTGTCCTGCTGAGCTTGGGACTTGCCGGGTGCCTCTTATTTCTCCTATTTGTAATAGAAATGTCTACCTTGTACCTGTTCCATCATTGTACTTTGGAAACAGATAATTGTTCATTCACAAGTGAGGAGAATTTTTATTCTAGGTGATTTTAGACTCACTGTTGATTTAAGACTTCTGGGATATGTTTTCCAAAAAACACGAGTTTTAGGAAAGCAAAAGGTAGAATGGTATGTAGAATAGTTCTTCCCCCACTTGCTACCCCTGCTAAATATGTGATAATTTGTCTAAGCATGAGTTTAAGAATTATGCAATTGTCTTCTATTTTTATGATCTGATGTCATTATCTTAGCAGCAGAATACATATACAGGATTGGGCAGTATTTTTGAGCCAATTTTCAAAGATATAAAATAGTTTAAACAAGCAAGCAGAGACCAGAGGGATCTCAGTACCACTAAGAAAGAAGAACAGCAAGCAGATTATGTCCTTTGGATTAGAGGTCCCTGTACTGAGAATCTCCTAGACCCAGGAGAAGATTGATGTCAAGACACATGGAGATCGCTAAGAAACATTGGGCCTGAAGATATTGAAAGGAGACATGGACTTTCACCTAGGGCCAACAAACAGAGGAAACCTTTCCCTAGAGCTAGCACCTTGAATGAATACTTCCAGCTTTGTAAACTCTGAGAGAATATATTTCTGCTGTTAAAGCAATCAACTTGTAGTATTTCTCTCATAGCATCAATAGATAATGAAGAAAATGAAGAGTAAGGGATATCATTGCTGAGGTCAGATGGTTCTGTCCTCAATTCTACTTGACATAATTGAAATATGGAATTATATGATATATGTATTAATTCTCACCTAATAAAAATAATAATTGCTTCTATGCAATAGCATGAATTGTAAGGATCATAACAAGTGATGGATGCTGAGGTAGTTAGTTTATTGTGCCAACCTGGCCGATAAACACATGTGAGGTTAATTGAAGTGTGGAGGGATAAATGGCTCAGTGGGCCTTGCCTTTCTAGTTCTTGGGTCTCTTGCTTTCTGATGGTT
>NW_022103900.1:10444775-10470006 GCF_000313985.2 Echinops telfairi
CAGAACAAGCAAGGCAGCCGCACACTGGTCCGATGATCACAGAGCGAGAGACAAGAAAGGCAAGGCTCACCAAGCCATCCATCTTTCCGCCCCTCAGTCAATCCCACCTGCGTTTATCAGCCAGGCTGGCACAATAAACTGTCTCAGATGTCAAGTAGAAATGTACAATTGCTAACACAATCAGTTTCTAAACATTCTTTTTCTACATGGACTCTTCGAAAACCAAAGCCCCCCATCCTGAACCCCTTATTCTACTTGCTGTCCCTATAAGTTCATCTATCCCGGGTTGCATATATGGAAACATGAAAAAGCATATAACACAGCTTCAAGAACATGAGCTCCACTAACATAACACCCCTGAGATACACTCTATAATACACTCTAATATGACAATCAAAAACTAAACAACACAATACACATCAAAAATACAGAAAAGGGGAATCTACAAAGTTTTAACTATTCAAGTCAGATGTATGCCTTTGATCATCTATACTTCCCTCTCTTAAGCACTTTATTTAGTGACCACTTTCCTCAATTTTAGAGAGGGGGAGTTTTCCAGAGGCTTATTTCCTAGGTAGTTCCACAAATGAATCTTGGGCTCCCACTGTCATCTGTCCCCTCTGCACACCGGATTCTCATGAGGCTTTGATACCAATTCTTCCTTCGATTTTGGATTATATGGATTCTAATCCTTTGGTGACTGCTGCTGCTGTGTTTCTTCCATGTGGACTGAGTTGAAATCCTCACTTAGATGGCTGCTTCTTGGGAAACCAGCCTTTAGTACCCCAACACTATCTTATCTGATAGTCGGGCACCATCTACATTCTTCGCCGCATTTTGTTATAGCGCCCGTAACTTCTGTGTTCCCTTCCTGAGGGCGAGTATTGATCAGGGTCATGATGTAAGCACTAATTATTCCTAAGTTGGAGCTAGGATTTAGTGTGAGCCCAAAACTCATTCCTAGATCTATGTTTTGTTTTGTTTTCCTTTTAAAATGCTGGGACTTGGGAGTTCATGCATACAACATATCATTCCATAGTTCAATCACGTTAAACAGAATTGTACAATTGCTTCCATAATCAGTCTCCAAACATACTTTTCCTTCCTGGACTCCTTGACATAACCTCCCTTGTAACCACCCCCACCCCCACCTCTCTTATATCTCCCCCCAACTCCCTGAAACTCTTGTTCTGTTTGCTTTCTCTATGGGCTCAATGCCCCTGGGTTTCATTTACTGACAAACAGAAAAACAAATACCACAATTTTTGAGAGGGTGACCCCCAATAGCAACACACCTTTGAGTTACACCCTAATATGAACAATCATTAGCAAAATAAAAGAGTGTCTATCACAGGATTGCCAGAATAATCAGTGTGACAGAATATGGGGTGTTTGATGTAGCAAAATCTTGTTTGTCCGCCAACCAAGAGTACACCACTCTTGGTGCAGCTGTCTTCTGCTTCCTCAGACACCATGTGTCTCCTGACTTGAGTCCTCAGGTTCCAAGTATGTCTAAGGTAGGGTCCAGTTCACCCAGTGGAGCTCCCTCATGGGCTCTCACAATGCAGCCTCTGGCACATGGTCTGTGCCCTGAAGATCCAGGATGTCCTGTCACAGGGTAACATGACAGCTGGCCTGGGTTCCCAGGAAACCCCAGACACCCAAGTTCAACGTTGCCCAACCACTGCATGCCACTAAACACAGCCCCCCCCCCCAGTGTCCTCAAGGCATCCTCAGTCACTCCCCCCACCAGCACCTGACGGCCAGCCCTCCCTCCCCGCCCTTCAACAGATATGAACCTATGTTCCACCAATCATGACCATTCCCTCTCCCCTTTCCTGCAATGTCCCTCCCATCAGTAGGCCTCATCCCTCTGACAGGGCCATGTCCCTCTCTGCGGGACTTCATCCCAGATCCACATGGCAACCACTCAGCAGACAGCATCCCCCTCCTCCCTCCACCATTTGATCCCAACTCTTATAAGGTACCCTCCAGCCAAGTGATCTGCACTATACTTACCTGGAATCGATGTGTGGCTCATTGGCACTGGGCTGGTTCTTTACCAGGTTGCCTGGTCCCCTAGCCAGAAGACTGGATGCCTTACAAGTTGGAACTTGTCCCTGTTCTACAGCTTATCCTAACACAGTGGACTCACACAGTATGTGTCCTTTTGTGCTTGACTCACTTCACTCAGCATAAAGTCTTCCAGATCCTGCCACATCTTGAGCTGTTTCATGTGTTTTAGGGATTGAAGCAATTATTGATGAAGGTTAGAGACTACAGCCTTCAGGATAAACTATAATGTAAAAACAACCGACAACAAGCAAACACATCTCAAAATTCCCGACAACTGGACAAATATGCAAGCAGCATCACGATAAACAAAGAATATTAATATTGTTAAGGATTCAAGTTTACTCCAATTCACCACTAATATGTTTGAAAGTGTTAGTCAAGAAGTCAAATGATGCATTGCATGGAGCAAATCTGCTGCAAGAGGTCTCTTTAAAGTGAGAAAGAGTAAAGATAGTACTTTAAAGCCTAAGGTCATAGTTTGTTCAATTGCTTCATAGGCTTGTCAAAGCTAGATGGTGAAGAAGGAAGATGCAGCAACATTGCTGCTTTTGACTGACGGCGTTAGTCTAGAATATTAATTGTACCATGTGCTGTGAGAACACTGAACAATTCTGTGTTGAGGGAGTAAGGATGGCAAGACTTCATCTTACAAATTTGGGGCATGTTATTATTAGGAAAACGTCCTTGAAGAAAATAAAGTAGAAGATCAGCCCTGAAGAGGCAGAGTCTCAATGAGATGGATTGCCACGCTGGCTGCAACAATGAGCGGAACTAAAGCGACATGAGTATGGCCAAGGAGCGGGCAGTGTTTTGCTCTGCTGTGCACTATGAGTTGGAATACATTTTATGGCATCTACCAATAACAAAAGTGGCCATAAGTTCAGTGAACTAGTGAATGTCTACATAAATCACTGGATGCCAAAGGTAAGCTAAGTTGGAGAGCATCTTTGGGTGATGAAACAGAAGCACAAACTCCATGATACTGCTTAAATGCCCATCAGTGGGAGAATGGATAAATAAACTTTGATAAATACAATGGAGTTCTTTGCAATGTTAAATAACGATGAATCTGTGAAACGCTTCCTAACATGGATAAACCTGGAGAACATGATGCTGATTGAAATTAGTCAATCACTAATATTGAATGATATCAGTCTCATGAAAAGTCAAGAAGAGATCTTGACACTAAAAGAAACACTCTTAGAAGGTTCCCAGGAGGGAGGGAAGTGAAAGGAGGAGAAATCACAGGCTAAAAGGTAAATAAGTGTTAACTTGGGTGAAGCAGAAAGCAGTAGATAGTAAGAGGTGAGTTAGGAAAAAATGATGGAGGCAGAGGAAGGCACTGGGAGGTTTGCAAGAGTTATAAGCAGTGGAGGCAAATCCTGTTATAGATACAATCCTGCAGTAAGAGGGACCTATGAGTAGATGCTTGTACAGACATCACAGCTGAATGGAGGTAGGAGAGAGAGTGGGAGTAAATTCACAGATCTACATAAGTTTGACAGAGGCTACTTGAATCGGTATAAATACCTTCGCTTCAAATATATCCATGAATGTGGTGGAACATACGGGGGGCATAGTTATGAAAACTTCTTCGACATAACTAATGCCTCGGGGCAATGATTTGATGGACCTGGAAGATCAAGAACATAGCCTTTGCAGACCCCATGATTAATTGACATAACATAGTTCACATAGACGATGCTCTACATCCTGCTGCGGTAAGTATAGAATACGGTCTGAAAAGCTTGTGAGTCGTTACCAATGGTATGCGTGTTGGTCTTTATACATGTGGAGCAAAGAACCTTAATGAAAGCCCAAAGGCCTAAGGAAAGAGTTAATCTAATGAACTAATGGATCACACAAACACCTACCTTCACAACACTGAGACCAGAAGAATTAGATGGTTCCCAGAAACCACTAACAACTGTTCCAAAAAGGATCCCAATTAGAAGGTTCTCGATCAAGGAGGAGAAAAATATGGATCAGAAAGCAAAATCATATAAGAGCCGAGTTTACTTATTGGATAGAGAATTGAGGGATCGCCAAGCTATATTTTAGTCACCTATCAGTGTGGAACTAAGCTCAGATCTATGTTACAATAATCATCCATGTAAAATCAGAAGGGTAGCATTTATCCAGGGATAAACTTCAGAGGTTAGGAATGAAGGAGGAATGGGAGTAGGAAACTCAGGGAAGAAGTAGGAAAAATGATTGAACACTGAAGAGATTGTAATGGGTACATTGAAACAAAATGTGTATGAATTGATGAACATAAAACTGATATTCTGCTCTGTAAACTTTCACAGTTGAAAAAACAAAAAAGCACCAGATCAAAATAAATAAACACCATCTGCTATTTGTATTGTGCATATAGAGATTAGAAGAGACCAACTATTACAAATATTACTGTCTTGGATGCTATCTATGAATGGTTGCATGTAAAACACATTTTAGATGTCAGGGCAAAATTTAGGAAGATATATAGAGAAGGAAACTCAATAATTTCACTTATCTCTTTTTTAAAATAAGCAAAGTACTTTTAAAGTAGCCTAGTAGCCTTAGAGATCATAAATACTTGAAGTGGAATTTGAAGGAAGATCTGACAATCTTTAAAGCCCTTGCTCTTTCTTTAATATGGACAGTGTTCTGGCCAGTGACAGAGATGCAGTGAACAGATTATTTATTTAGTTTCACTTGGGTTTTTTTGGTAAAGTGGATATAATATTACATACACATAGTGTCTGGGGTTTTAAAGGCTTGAAGATAAACAAGCAGCCATCTCGTTCAGAAGCAACAAAGCCCACATGGAAGAAGCACACCAGCCTGTGTGACCATGAACTGTCGAAGGGATCAGATATCAAACATCAAAAAACAAAAAATCATATTGTAAATTAGATTTTTGTAAATGTGGGTGAGTGTAGAGTGGAGACTCAAAGCCCATCGGTAGGTAACTGGACATCCCCTTACTGAAGGGTTGTGGGTGGGAGATGAGCCAGTCAGGGTGCAGGGTAGCAATGATGAAACATATAATAACTTTCCTCTAGTTCTTAAATGCTTCCTCCCCCCTGACTATCATGATCCCAATTCTACCTTACAAATCTGGCTAGACCAGAGGATGTACACTGGTACAGATAGGAACTGGAAACAGGGAATCCAGGACAGATGATCCCTTCAGGACCAGTGGTGAGAGTGGCGATGCCAGGAGGGTGGAGGGAATGTGGGGTAGGAAGAGGGAACCAACTACAAGAATCCATGTATAAGCTCCTCCCTGGGGGATGGAGAGCTGAGAAAGGGTGGGGGGAGTCATCAGACAGTGTAACATATGACAAAATAATAATTATGAATTATGAAGGGTTCATGAGGGAGGGGGTAGAAGGGAGGGAGGGGGACAAATGAGCAGCCGATATTAAGGGCTCAAGTAGAAAGCAAATGCTTTGAGAATGATGATGGCAACAAATACACATATGTGCTTGACACAATGGATGTATGTATGGATTGTGATAGGAATTGTATGAGCCCTGAATAAAATGATTAAAAAAAAGAAATGAGATAATATAAAAATAAACATAATAGGTAGGCATTTAATAAATCACACTACCATTATGATTTTTGTTCTTTCTTTTTTGAAAGTAATTTTATTGGAGCTCGTACAACTCTTATCACAATCCATTTTCAAGATGACGAAATTACTCAGAGTTTGTTCATCTTCATTCTGAAAAGGGAGAAAGTTAATACTGACGATCACTTTCAAAGATTCAGACTTGGCAGAGAAGAGGAAAGGTCACTATTTGTTTTATAACTTGGGGGCAAGATAATTTTAATTAACTTGTGAATAATATTTTAAGTAAGACTTATTGGATTGTGTTGAGAGGAGGAGTAGCCTATGTTTAGCTCAGCAGTGGTGGTCATAGAGATTAATAGTCTTTCACTTATTTAGCAAACATTTTATGATTGCTACTTTATGCCAAACAAAGCACTAGGTGTTAGGTTCATAAGAATATAAACGATGCTTTTTATATTCAAAGTCTTCACAGTTTAATGAAGCACCTCAAAGGGTAAGGTGTTATACAATAGAGAGAGGTACAGATGATAATAGTGGCAATGAGGAAGAAGCAGCCAACTTTCTTGAAAAGGCTATGAAAGTCTTCTTGAGGGGATGTTATTTAAGACAGCACTTTTTTTTTTTTGACTTGTAGTTCAAATTTCAGAAAATGTATGGCCTGAGAGCTGACCCAGAAGGTGAATTACTGCAACTCAATTCTTGACCAAAAAAAAAAAAAAAATCCCTTTACTTCTAGGATGGAGAAGAGGATGAAAAGGCAGGACTATGAGAAAGGATGATGTTTTACGTCTTATGTGGAAACAGCCTGACCACGAATAGATTTGGACGAATTCATGGACAGTGGTGTCTGTGTCAAAGGTAAGAGAAGAGACATGGTAAATATGACATTACATCTACAAGCCCGAATGTCTTCAGAGGTAATTGTGCCTTTGATATATACATAGGAAGCTAAAGAACCATGCAACATGTCAGCCTGATGGAAGTTAATTATTCCCAGCATGGAGAGAATTTCAAGAAGGCGTTAGGCAATGAGAATGACTGGGAGATTTGCGAAGTTTACCAGCCTTTTCTAAATCAAATACATTCCCACAGCAATCCGATCTACAGAGATGTAATCATTAAATCTGAGAAATGGTGAAAGAATTCTGAGCTTGTAAAGAGTAAGGGGATTAAAAATGGCCTCACATAGCATCATTTTATCAAAAGGAAACATCAAAATATACTTATTTTATAGCCTAGAGTAAATGACTTTGGGATTATTCCTCGTCTATTCTTTTTTCTTACTATCAGTAAGAGGGCAGATTCGAGCAGCAATCTAAGCCTTCAGAACAACATACCCCTCTGTGTCCTTCAGTAAGAATACATGGAGAATGCATACAGTTGTTTTAATTACACGCACAATATATTTCAGTTACAATCATGATTATTGCCTTCATAGTCTGATATGTGCTTCTCTTCTGTATGCTAATCTGAGATTTTGAACACTGAGAAATGTGTCACAGTTACTTTCTATGTATGAATTTTCTGGTTTTTATAAGTTGAACATATGATACCTATTAATAGATCATTTTAAGATCTCCTTTTACACAAAGGGAAAAAAAATCTTGGTGAAATAACATGAAGTAAAAATCGAGATAAGTTAACAAAGTTCTGGAGATCCGTAGTTGTTTTCAATGAATAAATACAATATGCATAAAAGGTTTTGACTTTCATGTCATGAGAGTGAGATCAAGAGCATGTTCTGGTTCTGGAACGTGGACTATTTAAGAAAACGTGAAAGACGTAAGGGAAGCAACCATCTTTGGTGAACTTCGTTGAGTAACACAAATTAAAGTGCTAAAAGGAAATCCTGGGAATTTTTAGTTTGTTACTTATACAGTTTTGATGATTCCAAACTCCACGAAGCTATTCAAAAGCCATGTACTTTACTGATAAATAACATGGGTTTCTAAGCAAATAGTCCTGAATTCTAATTCTTGCTTCCTAAAGAATGAAGGCATTCTGTTCAAGTTAATTGTTTCCCCCCAGATCTCCAGTTCCTTATCTGGGGCGGTGATAAGGATGAAAGGGAAGTACATGGACAGCATTTGCAGTAAGTTCAGCATGGCATCGCCACAGTGAATGGTCAGTATATTTTCTGTTTGTTGCTAGATGCTGAGTGAGCTCTCACTTAGAGTCACTTTAGACCTTATGTATAACATGGCCAGTCTCCGGAAACGTGACCAATTTTATGGCTGCTGGCATGTTTGGGACCATTATTTCAGTGATTGTGTTATCTCTCTCACTCCCATATTTTCTGACCTAGAGTTAGCGTTAGAGTTAAAATCAAATGGAACATAGTGATGATGGTTATACAGCATTACATCATGGTGGAGCTAATTGATGACACCGAATTGTAGACTTTAAAAAGGACTAGTGTAGAAAACTTTGTTATGTTAAAACCAAACAAAAACAATGATGAGAGAGAGAATAAATAAATAGGTAGAGCTTCAGTAACACAGGGTCAAGCTTGGATTCTGGAAGACCAAGCTGCAATGATTAGCATCAGATTCATTTCCAAAAGGAAAACATAGGCTGAAACAAATTAATAAAGAAAACAGCAAAGAAAGTAAGAATTGGAATTAAAGACAGGAAAGAAATTCGGAGGATTCCAGGGATTTTTATGCAGTTGAATGGGAAAATTCAAAAGATTCTTAAGGAAATGCAGACTTAAACAAATAGTGATAGGATTAAAAAAATCTGAAGCCATACTCATGTATTTGAACAAAGTGGGTTTTACACCATCGATATTGAAGAACCCTAGATATTAACGTTTTGGTTAGACCTGCTTGGAAGAATTGAGAAAGCTGCAAGACAAAGATGAGAATGGGAATCTTGAGCTACAATTGCCAGGGTCAATGTCAATAATCTAATCAGGATAGGAATCTTTGAGAAGGTCTGATTGCTCTTAATCCAAGCTTTGGCTGGGGATCTACATGCACATGAGTTGGTAATACAGTCAGGGGGTACAGTACACTTTCGGGAACTCTTTGAGATAGGAGCTTCATGCACTGCTTAAAAAAATCTGTTGGTGAAATCTGAATGGGGGCTACATTTGAATTGGGAGGATACAACATTTGAGAGGATTAAGCTGAAAGTTTGAGTGAAAAATAATATGTTTAAATAGGCTTTATGGGAAGTGGTGAAATCCATTTTATTTGAATTATTTATGGAAATGGATATTATGTCTGATTGGGGAACACATCCTTCACCTTGATTTTGTAAAACCCAACCCTGTTAATAATGGAACTTGAAGACATTATGCTGAGTGACTTATTTCACTCAGAAGTACATAGAATATGAACACATTTATATAAAAAGGAAAGGCAAATATATAGAGATCAAAGTTCACTAGTGGGGGTGATGGCGGCGGGGGTGGTGGTGATAGTAGTGGTGGGGAGCCAGCAACCAAGTGCAATATTTCAGTCATTCATGGACAGAGAACGCAGTTGACCATGGATCTGGTATCTCAAGTGCCCTGCTGACCCCTTTTGTACATCATCAGAGAGTTAGAGAACCCTAAATGATTCCTTTTTTCCAGCAAAATTACTACTCTATTTACTGTCCCACAGACTCCCAATGACTCTTTCCTTACAAGTTGGTGCTTGCTGTTCAAACATCTAGCATTGCTTGTTGATGGCCAAACCAAAACGCTGTATTCACGTAGAGTCCGTCACAGCTCACAGTGGCCCTGCACTGGGGTTAGTCAGAGCAAATAGTCCCACCTCTTTCCTGTGGATCAGTCGGTGGTTTCGGATGATCAACTTTGCAGTTAGTAGTCCAAAGCTCACCTGACAGTGCCACAGGGCTGAAGGAAGGTAGGGTTGCTTAAAAGGTTGCTTACTATGGTGGAGGGAAATCATCCTGCTAAATTGAGAAAACTTTAAAGTTATTTAGGATTTCATCTTGCTTGGATCCATATCAATGCTAATGGAAGCAGCAGTCAAGAGAGCAAATGGCACATTGCACCGAGTAAGTCTGCTGCACGAGACCTCTTTCAAGTGTTGAGAAACAGGGATGTCACTTTGGGGACTAGGGTGTGCCTGATCCAAGCTACGGTAGTTTCATTTACCGGCACTTCATATGCACGTGAAAGTTCGAGACTGATGCTGTTGCACTATGGTGTTGGCAAAGAATAGTGAATACACCGTGGACTTGCAAAGAACAAACAAGTCTGCCTTGGAAGAAGTGCGGCTCTTCAGAGGCAAGCATGGGGAGATGTTGCGCACACCCGGAAGACCTTTGACACGATGGATGGGCCCACTGGCGGCATGGATGGGTTCAGACATCGGAACGATTGCGAAGATGCCACAGGACCAGTCAGTGTTCCGTTCTGCTGTACGTAGGGTCGCTCTACGTTGGACCCAACTGGATGGCACCTAACTAACTACAAGAAGCACAAAAACACAGTCTTGCAGAAAACGCCTGAAAGACGAAGTTGCTATGACCTGGGCTAAAGCAAGCTAGGAAACAGCTTCTGAGACTGAGTGTGCTGAGTCTCTTAGTCTCGCAATGATTTATACCAGACGAACAGAGACTACAACAGAGAAGTCTGTCATTTTGTAACGTGCATTATTTAGAGAGCTAAATCCAGAAAATGTTACAAAAATGACAAAGGAATTACGGTTGGTTTTAGACCAAGGAAGCCACTTTAAGAATTTGGTTTATTAAGGCAGAAAAATTACTTCTTGTTTTGTAACAAGTTCTTAGATTTTACTTTTCTAATCTCCTTTGAGGAATGGTAAATGTAATACTGATATGGTAGTCATTTAAAATTAATATCAAAAGCCCACTCAGTTTGCCACTTAAGATCAAAGTAAACCTTTACAGCTTAATTCAGCCTCATTTGGGAAGAATATATATACACATACATACATATACACACACATACACAAACACACAAGGGATCTCAAGAAATTCATGGGAAAAATGAAAAATCATGGAATTTTTTTCATGAACTCTTTGAATCCACTTCTTACATGTAGTTATATTTATAAGTTCATACTCCTACAATAATGCTGTTGCATTAGATGCACACACATATATTCATAACAAGATGTTTCGGTGTTATCTGATTAAAAATAAAATAACTGGACTTCAACCTCCCAAATTGGCTTATTAAAACATATCAGAGTGTACTTCAAAATAACATAAATGGAGCCTAAGCTTGAAGGTGCATTTGGGACTTTGTGAAGGCAAACAAATCTGACTCTGGCCATCTCGTGCCCCAGGGAGACCTTTCTGCAGGGTGGGAACAGGAGCACGGCCTTCCGCTGAGCTTTCCTTTGCTCCCTCCCTCTCCTGCTTTTTTTTTTTAACATTTTATAAAACTGCGGTTTTATTGCTAGATAATACAGTAAAAAGATTCATTGTAAGGGTTACCTAACAACGCTGGTGGTGTTGATGAATAGTTGCAATTAATACATTCCCTTAATTAGTCTGATACCCAGAAGATGCACCTGGCAGGTCATTTTAATACTACAATTGATTTATAGCTGCTAGAAATGATTTTACCAGCTATCTTCAGAGAGTACAATTAGAGTGGATTTCATTTTTTTATGCATTTTCACTGAGGAATAAACATAAAAGGTCTATGTAATTCAGAACAAAGCAGCTATAATGTACTAATGGTTTATGGATTTTATTAATATTCAGCTAACATTAGAGGCAATTTTAGGGGAGAGCAACCTATTTTCTTTATGAAGTATTCAGTTTTTTAGTATCTGAGTGCTTTGTTTAAAAAAATAAACCTTGGTATTTTCTGATAAGCTGGTTTTATTTCTTATAGGGAAAATGGTATATATATTTTTAATATATTAAAACTTAAGAGAAAAAATATAAGTGCTCTTTATTGATTTCATGCAGATGCATTCGTATATTGTATATTTACTTCTTAAATACATGTACATTTAAAAATAAGTCATTAGGCATTCATGTGATTTAAATAGTGCTTCCATTAATATAATTGTTGAGCTAATGGATAGAGTCTATTAGTAATGGAGGGAGTTGCACTTCGTGGTCGAACAGGTAACAGAATATTTTAAGCACCCAATTACATATCTGGCTTTTAATTCCCTGTTTATCTGGGATATTAATTTTGCTAATCGGGAATCTTTGTCCTATTCTCTCATCATCTATAACTTGGACCAATTTACTGGCATAGTTTAAAATAGTAGGACCATGCGAAATCAGTTCCACAGATAAAGCTGATGATTCCTTTGAAAAAAATGCATATTTAAGTACACCACTCTTATGATTAATGTGAACTCTACCTTGAAATGTCTTTATCAAAGAGTCAATAAACCTCTCTTAGTCAAGGGAAATTTACATGTAAAATTTTAAAAATTACGTTTTATTCAGTGACTACTGATGGCCTACTATGTGCCAGGTACTAAGCTGAGGAGTGTCATGGTAGGTAAAAGCAACAGGCTCCTCTACAAACATGGACGTTTCAGTTTAGCCGGGAAGGGTCAAAGGATTCTGAAAAAACGCACACATGCAAAATCATGAAATCTAGAAATAAAAGTATATAGGGATCTATAAGAAAAATGATTGAGGGACCCAATGATTCTGCCTTAAGCATTACATTGGACATTGTCAGCCTAGTCTGAACCAAATAGAAATGCATCACAGTGCCCATAATGCCTAAACCATCTCTTTCATCCATTAAAAACAATGGAGATATCTTTGACTCCCATCAATAAATGAGCTTGGTTTCTTGATTTTTTTTCAATATTTGGAAAGTCTTCAGACTTGTAAAGTTCATCTAGTCTCTTGTCTAAGATTCTTACTGTTGCTCTACATTTCCAAGACTGCTAAGTTTAGAGGGCTGTACAAGTATTATTCAGGATAGTTATTCTAATTCTTTTCAATTTGATTATCCACAGATAGTACACTTTATTTTTAAATGCATGTTTTTAAAGTCAAAGTTTCTCAGTTAATCTCATTTTGGATACCTGAGATTTATTCAGAAGTACAGATTAATTTGCTCTACCTGGAACCATTAAGTCTCTTTAAGGCCACTGATTATATACTTTTTGGGTAAAATCTAAAATGAAAAAAAAATCTGTATTGCTTAATGAACAGAGCAGTAACCCACGAAGACCCCGAGGTTCCCTGAGCACTGGCATACTTACAGATGGGAACAACACACTGGCTTCCATTGTTATTGGAGGGTCTGAGGAACTTGGACGTCGCCAGGGATGGGAAGGTGAGATATTTTCTCAGCACCGTACTGATATGACTGACAGAGGGCTTAAAGTATAGTGCCTTTCGGCTGCAAGTACCTGCTAAGCCCTTTCCTACTACTGTGGTACTGAAGGAGTCAGTAACTGGTTCCTAAATTGCAGGATTGGGACTCTAAACGGTCATTTTAGCCATCCCCCTGCGCCTGGGCAGGCCGATCCTTAATTGCCTTGGCTGGTAAAGCTCTCTGGAACCAATTGATGCAGAGATGCAACCCTTTGCCTCAGGGGAATATGATGGTTGTTTTTTTTTTGGTTTATTTTTGTTTTCTGTGAATGTACATTTAAAAGTTAAATTCTCTCTCATTTGATTTTATTGGCAATGTGGTCTAAATTATAGTCTTCTCTGCTTCTCTTGCTGCAGGAGGTTTTAAATACTGGACAGGATCACCACCAGCCCTCTGGGCCTGGCCCAAGGGATGGGATCTCTGAGTACACGCCTACTTTTACCTGTTGGCCCCACTGGCTTAGGTTGTGTTAGCATTTGAACATGTTGCATTGAAGGAAATAAGACTTTTAAAAGGTAGCTTTGTATCCAGTGGGAGCATCATTATTCTTACAACTTACTGGGTAGTGCTTCCCTTTCGACTTCTTCATTGCTGGCTGAAACTGTAGCTCTTTTTTGTTTTTCATCCGTCTGTAACATGCGTCATGCTAACTTCTGGTCTAAATGATGCAGAACCAATGGTCCTTGAGGCTTTGTTCCCTTCAGTTATTTTCCACTCCTATGCTTAGATGACACATAAAATAATGAAACATTAAAAAATCAACTTATGGCTTATAAGTAAATGTACTTTGGGCATGTTATCAGGAAAGACCAGTCCCTGGAAAGAGACACCATGATTGGTAAAGTAGAAGGTCTGAGACAAAGAGGAAGCTCGTTAAGGGGAGGCTCCAGCAATGGGCTCAAACTTATGAGCCATGGTGAAGGGGGCTCCAGACTCGGTGGGGCTGTGTCCTGTCCTGCTGTCCGGAGATTGCTGGGAGTGCGAAGTGACCCCACAGCGCTCAGCAGCACAAACGACAGCAGATAAAGATGTCGATGGAAACGGAGACGGCTCAATTGCCTCAAAGGTTAACACTACTTCATATACGTTCCCCCTCCTTTAAGGAATGTCCATGATTCAGAAGTCTGGGCCCTGTACCTAGCAGAAGAGTATCTCACCATTGCCGGGGGTGGGGGTGGGGAGCTGAGCAGAGACTTTGGTCTATGGAGTACTAGCACCAGGCTGTAACTCGTGAGAAAGGAAGCCTCGCAGGTCCTGCCCAGACCTACTGAGTTCAAACCTGCGTTTCAGCAAAGCCTCCAGTGACTGATGTGCTCATTGAAGTTAGAAAATCACAGCTTCGAACTCAGACCATAGGCTAGCAAATAGCATAAAGAAGTGAATATATTAAGCCAAGATTTTAGATGTAAAAAATGAAAAATTTAGCCGAATTTAATGGTGTTCTATTTCCGTGTGCTCTGACAATTTTTAAGTTATAGCCCTAGTTGCGAAGGTTTTTACCCCCTCATTTCCAACAGCAGAAATGCAAAGAACAATATGATGTCCTTTTTTCTCCTATAAAAATAATTTCAAGAGTACTTAAGTAATTAATTTCTGAATAATAAACATACATTAAATGACCTGAGAAAGGAATTTGTTTTAGCTCAATAGAGACAATCCAGTGGTAGATAACTGTTACTATTCTATTTTTTTCTTAGGACCTCTCAATGGCCATGGTATATCGAACTCCAGGCCAGAGGTTCAGGGCCACCCACAGGCCTCCCAGAGAAAAGGCGAGAGACCTGCTTCTGAGAAGTCAGCCATTGGAATCATTCTTGAGCACAGCCCTACTGTGGTATGTACAAGGTCACCTTGATCTGGACTCAGTTTGATGACAACTAGTTTCAGTATATTAAGTGTGTTTTTCTTCTATAACGGCTACAAAAAAGTATTAATACATGTTTAATAAGTATTTTGCATGAATGAATGGATAGGTGTGAAAGACTGGAAAACTCCAAACTCTAAAGGGAGTCATATTGGGCATTTTTAAAGTGTTTTTCTTCAGAACTAGGAGCCCTGGGTTATGTGTTAGGGTACGAACTGCAAGGTCAGCAGTTCAAAACCACCAGCCACTCCAGAAGAGACAGATGAGGCTTTTCAGTCTTATAATGATTTATGGTCTGGACAACCCACAGGGCAGTTTACTCTCTCCTGCAGGGTTACTTTTAGTGGAAATGGGCTTCAATGGCAGTGAGTCTGGTTGGGAGTTTTTAAGTGCTATTTGTGAATTATTTGTGATATACATTTTGAGATGTTTTATCATTCTTAGTAATTGATGCAATGGCTAATTTTAATGGTCACACAGATTTAAGTTTTATTATTGATAAAAGTATAGTCTTCAGTGGTATTTTTCTTTTCTTCTCATAATGTCATTGTGTAGATGAATGGTTTAACTAAACGTTGTGAAAGCCTAAAAGCACACACACACACACACACACACACACACATATCCTACAAAGCATGCTATACTTAACCATTCCAAATTTCTTTAGCATTCAGTGTCATTGGTAAGGTCATTGAATAGTAGCTGGAAATACAGATGATCAAATCCAGAGATTTTAAGTATTTTTAGATTGAGATCCTTAATTCAATGTCTTCTTATTCAATGTCATCATAAATGAAGAAATGATTGAAGTTATCAAATATTTTGTCTTGCTTAGCTCCACAATCCATGCTCCTGGAAGCAGCAGTCAAGAGATCAAGCAACGCATTGCTTTAGGTAAATCTGCTGCGCAAGACCTCTTTAAAGAGTTGAAAAGCAAGGATATGACTTTGACGACTAAGGTAAGTCTGACACAAGCTAGGGTATTTTCCATTGCCTCGTGTGCATGTGAAAGTTGTACGTTGAATATAGAAGACTGAAGAGGAATTGCTGCACTTGAACTGTGGTGCTGGAGAAGAGTATTGAGAGTACCATGCACCTGATGAAAGGACAAACCGATCTGTCTTAAAGGAAATACAGCCAGAGCGCTCCTTGGAGGTCAGGAGGGCAAGACTTTGTCTTCTGTACATTAGACTTATAGTCAGGAGATACCATGCCCTGGAAAATGTCATTGTGCTCGGTAAGGAGGAGGGGCATGAAGGGAGGAAGTAGGATCTCACAATCACCAAGTAAGAAGAGCCACAAGCAGAGTGCAGTGTTTGGACGCGGAGATTCCGGTGTAGAGGAGTGGTGCTGGCAGAGGCAGCACCACGGAGATCAGGAGACCGAGTGGGGGCTTCCCCAGACATGGAACAAGTAAGCTATTACCTTTGGACAGGAAACTAACTTGCAGAGTGGGGTGCCACAATGGGTATTTATTAGAACCGAGGGAACTCTGGGACACTTGTCCAAAGCCTGCAAAGGCCAAAAGCCAACATGGCCAAGAGGCCCAGGATCAGAGAGCAGAACGTCTGTGAGCCTGAGAAGATGTGCTTCTGGCCAGAGAATTGCTGTTTCTGATCCTGAAATGTAACTTGTTACCTCCCCCAACAGACCTCCAGAACCCTATCTGCGGGGTTGTCTGTGAGTTCTGTGTGGCTATTGCAATGCCGTGTCAAATCCAGCGGAGAAGTAGCATGCTGCGGAAGGGATGCTGGAGGGCAGAGGTGTGTCTGGCTACTGCCTCATCAGAATTGCTTTTGGAGTGGTGACTCGCCTCCTTTCTCTCTGTGAAATCAACCTGCTGTTCTTGCAATAACTATGCTCATACAAAAATAAAACAAAAAATATTTTAAAAACAACCATTGCCATTGTGCGAATGGGAACTATGAGGGATGCGGATGTCGTCGTCGTTGGTGCTGTTAGGTGCTATCCAGTCTATTCCCACTCACAGTGACTTTATGTACAACAGAGCGAAACACTGCCCAGTCCTGCGCCTCCTCACCACTGTTACGTTTGAGCCCATTGTTGTAGCCACCGTGTCAATCCACCTTGTCAAGGGACTTCCTTTCTCACTGTCCCTCCACTTGACCAAGCCTGCTGTCCTTTTCCAATGTATGTCTCTTATGTTAATTCACGTTAGTTCTAAACCAATTTATGAGATAGACATTATAGAAATCTCCATTTCACAGAAAAAAATAGAGGTTGAGGGAACATCAGTAACTTGCTTTCAGTAATGTACCCAGTAAATGAAAAAGAGAGGATTTGGATTCAATGGTCTGACTCAAGAATTTTAACTCTTTTTTACAAAAATTAAAAAAACTCATTTTGTTTGGGGTTCATACAGCTCTTACTACAATATATACATATATTTATTGTGTCAAGCACATTTGTACATTTGTTGACATCATCATTTTCAAAACATTTCTTTCTACTTGAGCCCTTGGTATCAGCTCCTCATTTTTCCCTCCCTCCCCCCATCCCCCACTCTCCCTCCCTCATGAACCTTTGATAATTTATAAATCATTATTTTTTTCATGTGTTACACTGACTGATATCTCCCTTAATCCCCACACTAGACAGGGCTCACCCACTACTATAGAGTCAATTCTGATGTTCTCAAGGGTTTCTGAGACTGTAAATCTTCAGATGGATACGTAGCCTCTTCTTTCTCTTACTCAGCAAGTGATGGCTTTGAACCACTTCCTTTATAGTGATCAACGCAATGTCTGAACCAGAGTGCCACAGGGACTCTTCATGGTTTCTCTAGTACACAAACAAATAACAACCCTCGGCCTTTGGGGTGCTTCTGACTTAAAGTGAGCCAGTAAGACAGAACAGACATTCTTGCCATAAGGGTGCCAAGGTTGTGCATCGTTCTGGACTCAGACTGACTCATCTTTCTACCTTGGAGGGAGAGATCGATTCTGACCTGTAAGTTAGCAGCCCAACACTCCTCCCACTGTACTACACAGCCCCTCGATTAAGCCACAGCGACTAAACTGTCAACTACTTATGTAGTGTACATAGAATTTCAAAGGAGCCCTGGTGGCACTCTTGGGCAACCCTTCAATGGCTAACTACAAGAACAGAAATTCCAACCCACCAGCTGCTCCACAGGAGAAAGAGACGATTTCTTTTGTTTATTGGTTTTTTAAATGGACTATGCCAAGACATTTGACTATGCAGACAATAACAAATAGGAATAGTCTTGAGAAGAATGGGAATTACAGAACATTGAATTGTGCTCATGCAAAAACTTGTGCATGGATCAAGTGGTAGTTGTGCAAACAACAAGGGTATAATGCATGGTTAAAAATCAAGAAAATGATGCATCAGAGATGTAACCTCCCACCATATTTCCAATCCATATGCTGAGCAATTAATCAGAGCAGATAGTTTATATGAAGAAGACTGTGACATCGGGATTGGAGGTAGGCTTATTAACAATCTGTGCTATGAGGATGACAGAATCTTGCTTGCTCAGAGGGACGAGGATTTGCAGCACTTGCTGATGAAGATCAAATATTCAGTATGGATTACAGCTCACTGGCAAGAAAACAAGCATCCTCACAACTGGACCAATAGGTATCATCACAATAAACATGGAAACGATTGATGTTGTCAAGGATTTCATTTTGCTTAGATCCACAATCAGTGCTTATGGAAGCACATTCAAAAGATCAAAGGATACATTAAATTGGGTAAATCTGCTGCAAAAGACTTCTTTAAAGAGTTGAAAGTTAGGGTGTTACTTTTAGGACTAAGTATGTCTGGCCCAAGCTATGTTATTTTCAATTGTCTCCAATGCATATAAAAGTTAGTCATTGAATAAGGAACACCAAAAAATAGCTGATGCATTGAAATTATGGTTCTGGAGAGGAATACTGAAAGTCCCATGGACTGCCAAAAGAAGAAACAAATCTGTCTTGGAAGAAGTACAGTCAGGATTCTCCTTAGAAACAAGGATGGGAAGACTTTGTCTTGTGTACTTGAGACACGTTGTCAGGAAAGAGCAGTTCCTGGAGAAGGAAGACTTAAGAAGATGGATTCATGCAGTAGCTGCAACAATGCGCTCAAACGACTGCGAGGACAGCCCAGGACTGGGCACTGTTTCTTTCGGTTGCACATAAGTTGCTATGAGCCAGACTGAGTTGGTAATACCTAACAATTATATATATAAATATAAAAATATATATACACATTGTATGTTTGTATGCATGTGTATTTTATACACACACATGCATATATGAGGGAGTACCACTCCCAAACAGACTTTTTTCAAAAGCTATGTATTTAAATATTTTTACAAAACAAACTTGTCACCTTCAAAGCACTCTCCGTTGCACTTAATACATTTGTCAAATCTGCGATTCCATTCTTGGAAACATTTTCAAACTCATCTGTTTGGATGGCTGACAGCACCTCCCTCATTTTTTTTCCACCTTTGCTACGTCATCAAATCACTGTCCTTTTATGCCCCTCATCATTTGCCAAAACAAAAAGAAGTCACACGGAATGAGGTCAGTTGAGTCAGGTGAGTGGAACAAGAAAGGCATGCTGATTTTTTGCCCCAAACTGAGATGGCTGCGTGAGCAGGTTCATTGTCGTGGTGGCAAAGCCAGTCCCCTGTCTGTCACAAATCATGCCTTTTTTTGTTGCACTGTTGCCAATCTTTTCAGAACCTCTAACTAGAAAGCTTGAATAACAGTCTAACCTGGTGGAACGAACTCCACATGCACTCCCTTATATTAAGAAAAACCCCAAAACTAATAAGCATCAGTTTTATTTGGGGTACCCACTCCTATATGTGGAGAGTGAGAGAGATATTTGCAACTAGCCTTCAAAAAGTTTGGGGGGGGGAATCCGTTATCTCTTAACTCCATTTTCCCACAAATTTTATGAAGCCTTCCATGTACTGTATGGAAATGCTTCACTCAGTAGTGGTGGCTGGTAAGGTTCAGATCCTAGGTCAGGAGTCAGGCTGGAGGTTTCTTCTGACTTATATGCTTAAAGGTGTTGATGTAATCAAAATTGGCAGGCTATCAAACTGCTGGCTTGTGCCACAAGAACCAGAGGCTAAATGGTGACCAGTTGGATCCAGGATCAAGGGAGAGGTAGCTTGCCTGAATATCTTTAAACATTGGATGTAGCCTACATTACCAAGGAAATGTCCCTTACATTAGATCACAAAATGAGAATAATTACATAGCAATTGCTGAGAATCAAGTTGACACATAACATTAATTATCATAACTTAAAGAACAAAATCAAAGGCAAATTTATGTAGAAAAGACAAGAAGTAAAGTATACATAGATGTTGAACACCAATCTTCATGTAGAATGTGTTCTGTGTCTCTAACAATCGAACCTCCTACTTTGCACTTAATAATCCTTCTGGATTTTCATAGTTTCTGTTATTCTTTTGTTCCTATGTGCTACATAAAATATCATGTGGATCTTAGAATAACAATTTCTCATCATTGCTATTCAAACCATATCAGAAATGGATCATTTCCCCAATCGAAGCACCTTTCACTGAGTGTACTTCAGCGAAATCTTAATCTCCTAGCACTTCTCTTTTTACCCCTCCAGGGATAAGAGAAACAAAGTTCAGTATGTGTTTTTTTATAACCTGCCATTAAAAAACGGAAATAGAATTTTAAACGTTTGACGGGATTGGCAATAGCAATCTGTGCCACACTAGTTTAGCAATTTGTCAAATTTGAAATCATTCAGTAGAACTACGGATCTCTTCATGAGTGACAGTGAGATGATCTATTAGGAAAGAAGGCAATGAACTGAGTCTGTTTTCAATTGACTAATCACAGACCTAACAAACATTGGATATTTTTTTTCATCTTCCACTGAAATCTCAGCAAAATGGACCAAACTTTAATGGAGTAAACAACTGGTCTACTCTTTCTCCCAAGCAGTTGTCCTTTTCGTTTGGGATTGAGGCATGTTGCCTTTATTGCAAAGGGCAGTTCATATTGAGGCTGTCATTTATATTGATGTTCTTTTTTCAAAATGACACTTCCATGTAATTTTTTTCTGCAGAAAAATTGGACTTCAGCGTTCAGGGTCATTGGTAAGAGCTCTTTCAGTGATTCAAAATTCATTTAAAATTTTTAGGAAGAAGGGTAAAAAGAGAACAAAACCTCTCAAGAGAAGCAATATATATATATCTGATTTGGAAAACCTAGTTCATTTAAAATGGGCTCATCAACCAGAAACCAAGCTCTTTGCTTTGCTAATTTAGTGATCACACATGGGGATTTCTTTCTCTAGAATTTTGTAAAAATGCACAATTATCCTAGGACTGAGTGCAGTGTGTTTGCTCCACACAAAAGCAAAGATGATTTTTATTGACCAATCTTTGATCCGAGAGATTAAAGAAAGTACTGCATGAGCAGCGAGAAGGATAACACTATGGGGGTCAATAGGCTTTACTACTATTGGAAATGAAAGCAAATCATTCCATTGGGAGATGGGATAATTTAGCATTCTTACTAGGAACTCAGGACTCTTTCTTTTTCTCCCTCTTTTGGAAAAAAAAATCAACCTATGAATAGGTTTCCCATGACTTAATACCATGGCAGCACAGGAGGTCATTTGGAGGGCACTAGATTCACCAATATAATTCTGCACAATGTTGTTTAGCCCAAATGGCCTGGCTGTCACATTCTTGTACCCTTGATTGAAATGTCCCTGGTAGACTTTTGGAATGCAGTCTGAAGGCTTAGTGACTCAATATGTTCACAGTGAATACATTTCCAATCTCAGAGAAAGTTGCCACTAACTATCCAGAGGTTATGCCTCTCTCTGTTCTCTGAAATACTGCAAATGGAGCAAAATTCAAGCTTAGCTGCGTCTTGAGGAAACAGCGTAGCATGAACTCCCACTGTCATTACTTACCACCATAATCAAGTCTGTTCACTGTAAAAATACCAAGCCTACCATCTTTGAACTGAGACTCAATAAAATGTTCTTCCCGTTGTCATAAATTTAAGGGTTTTTTCCTCCTTCTTTTACTATAAATCAGTAAACAAGTATTGGATGAATAAAATTTATTATGATTATGAGTAGAGATAATACTGAAATTTCAGTTTAAAATGCCCTCATTCTCTCTATAAGGTCTGTAGGTATAAGGCAAAACACTCATCATAACGTCAGCAATTTACCACCTAGAAGAATCCAATATTCTGACCTCTTTGTTCCTTAATCCCAATTTAGTATTGATATTACCTTGATCAATTAAAAAGCTTAGATCAGAACTACTATTTCCTCTCACCTCAAAGCAACTGTCCATATCACTTAGCAAAACTATAATACTAGAGTCTATATTGTATACGTACTTCTTAATTAGGTCATTCCATTCTAATTCAGCACTGTAAATAACAATGTGTGTCATTGTTGAGCTGCTAACTTTAAGGTCAGCAGTTCAAAACCAACAGCTGGTCCAGGGGAGAAAGACGGGACTTTCTATTCCCATAAGGCGTTAAAGACTCAGAAACCCACAGGGGCCGGATGTACCCTGTCCTGTAGGACCTCTATGAGTTGACATTCACTTGATGGCGGTGAGTTTGATTTGGAGTTTACCAGGTATATGTAATTTAGAAAGAATCTTTTGCTTTGAAAAGCGACCTGAGAGACATTATGCTAAAAGTTCCAAAAGATTTCTCATTCTTAAAATAGGCAACTTCTGATTACTCTGCCTTATTAGTGTGAGACAGTGGTGCTAGCAGTTGGTAATAACAGCTGGGAAAACTAGTGCCATCAGCTGAAAGCAATACCTGGTTGCTTAACCAGCCTAAGCGGAGGCCTTAAAATCTTAAGAAACACGTCCTGGATAGTGATCATCATTATTTTTGCGACTTAAGGCCTTTGTTTTCCATGGACTATAGTGGTTAAAATCATGGACTTCAGAGAAGACAAGATCAAGGTTTAAATCTTTGTTCTGCTTGGTATTGACCACTAAGTAATCTTATGCAAGTCACTTAATACAATCTCCTTTAAGTCTCTCTCGATCCTGGTTTCCCACTGGATGAAGTGTTAAAACTGCACTTCACAGGATTTTCAAGGTCACAACCTTTCAAAAGCAGATTTTTTAGCCCTTTCTCCCAAAGTGCTTTGGGGTGGGTGCCTATTGCTAACCTTTCAGTCAGTAGTTGAGCACTTGACTGTTTCTACCACAAGGGACTCTAAACAACTTAATACCTTTCTTCAGTTACCTAGGTTCAAAATAGAACGAATATCACTTCCCTAATAGGGTTATTATTTAAATGTAAACACACTTAGCATCCAGTTTGGGGTGCTTAGAAAGTACCAATTGTTTTAATTATTATTGTCGGGAACTACAGTGATAGGATAAGATATTTTTCTATCATAATAATGGAAATTATGAGGTCAGTGGATATGAATTACACACCAAAAACTCACTCAAGTTGCTAAGTGAAAGAAGCAATTGTTTTCTGGCCACTGAAATTGTTAAGGGAAAAGTTATGGTTCTGTATGCTTATTGTCACACAAAGCCCGCCGCATACCTTGCATGCTCAGAATGAGAACAGTACGGTATATTTCAGAGACCCTCCCCGCCCAGCTTAATATCAATTGTTAGTCTGCTTTCAGTCTTGGAGGGAGTCAAGTGCTGGTGTCATCTATAGATGATGGAGGGTCTTTGGAAGATTTCCTCATTTTCTTTTTCTACTCTACTCAAAATAAGAACTTCACATCATTAAATTGAAAATGGCTATCACATTACTTGATTGGCTTCCCTTGGGGGCTCTTCTAAGGATCAAAAACTTCAGCTTTGATTTTAGTATGCACTCCTACAATTTTTGTCATGTCACATTTTTCCTCCACAATTATGTTTTTTTTAAATCATTTTATTGGGGGTCATACAATTCTTATCACAATCCATACATCCATCCATTGTATGTCAAGTAGATTGGTACATTTGTTGCCATCATCATTCTCAAAACATTTGCCTTCTACTCGAGCCCTTAATATCAGCTCACAGTTATGTTTTGAACTAGAGGTTTAACTTTTTTAATTCTGCAAAGCAAAACTAAAAGCAAATTAAATCAATTTTTAAAGGAAATCTTGGCATTTCATCTTTAAAAAGTAGGAAATTTTGACATGGGTCTGAATCTTGTCCTCCTAAGAAGATTTAAGACTGCCTGGATTTTGCCATATTGCAGAAATATTTACAGCTATTTCCATGAAAGCAGTATAAAGAATAAAAACAGTTTTATTGTCAATTGATGCCTTTGTAAAGTCTTCATTTTTCCTTTTCTTTCCATGAACTTAGACTCATTGAGTACAAAAGATACACACGTCTTACTTTTTTTTCCAATAAAAATATAAAAAGCAACAATAGCATAATGCAGACAGCTCCAGATTATCACTAACTTTCTACATTGGAGTTCAGTAGAAGCAGAAGTCATGTAGGTTACATGATTCCCCTTCTTCTGGAACTCTTGAGAAGATAGTGCTGTCGTGGAGAATTTCTACTTGTGTAAAACAAGACGCCAGGCCGTTAGAGCTTCTGTAGAGTTCACACACTTTCATTTGAAGAGCTCAGGGATGTACTATGCTTTGGAGACGGCTCCATGAAGATTGACAGTTTTAGAAATCCTGGATAGGAACTGAGAGTTCGAATCAAATTGATGGCAATGGGTTTGGTTTCTGTTTTTTTTTGTTTTGTTTTGTTTTTTACCTGTTTCTGAATGATACACAACAAAGCCAAATCTCGTTATAATTATACAAGCTTGTTTACTGATGGGGACTTTGTGTGCTATAACTTTTGATTACTTAGGATCTGGAAAAGAGGACTCATGCTTAATAAAATTGTAATAGACATACTGTTATGAGATATTTAAAAGCGAATCCATCTTAAATACATGAAAATAGTCTGCATTTAGTTTTCGAGATTATGGCTTTAGTGCCATATTGTGCAATACAAATCATCCCCCAATTATGAGATAACTGACTTATTATGAACCACATTTATGACTTGCTTTTGTTTTGTCTAACATCTTATTGTTAGAAATGTACTATATACAATGTTGCAATAATTAATCTGCTGATGTTATCATTTTCATAAATTTACTCACATGTGCTCATTTTTGTGATGTTTTTGTTCAAACCAGTGTTGTACAGATTTAGTTTTTTAAAACTAAGTCAGCAGCTTTCGCAGTTTGAAAGCAGGCTTGACAGGATATGATTGAGGACTTTCAGTCTTTGAAGGATCTTGATCCCTAGGAAGTTTGCAAGAGTCAAGGTTTTGTAATTTTAAGCAAAATTTATTTTAGGTTTTAATCTGTACTGAGCACTATTTCCCCTCCTTTTTAATATAAATATTTGTGGGGGGAGGTCAGATACGCAGGCATTCCCT
>NW_022103900.1:10470498-10472636 GCF_000313985.2 Echinops telfairi
CGATGACTCTAATATAATACTTATATATCTCAACCGTACAATTGTGCATTACTGAACCCGCGATTAGCGGTGGGGGCTGGCCCCCCCATCCTCTCATTGTCATTTTAATTTAATACTACAAACATTATTGTGAATTGGGTAAAGGTTTCCAGAGCAGATAATCAGCTTTACACTCAATAATCATACTTGCTTGTTTCTTCTCATTCATCACAATCCTCCAATGTAACATCATTTATCCCACTTCTTCCCCTTTCCATTCCTCCTTCATTCCTAAACTTTCTGAATTTTGTCTCAGAAAATCAGTTTTTAACCTCCTCATGTTATTTTCCCCTTTATACACCTGCCCATTGTTTGGTGGCTGAAAAGTGAGTCACATTCTTACTTGAAGGTGACTAAGGATCATTGTCTTAAGAGTTCCACCAGTCTCTATCCAACCCATGCTCCTGGTCTCTATTTCAGTTTGAATTTTGTTCCACATTGCCCTTCAAGCCAGAAATTTTTAATGTGACCTATCTCAGAATACCCGCTCATGGTATTTCAGGCTCTAATTCTTCTGCTCTCAGGGTCGTGGAGACTGATGTTAATGTGGTTCATTAGTCTTAGCACTATTCTTCTTGGTCTGAATTGGCTTGATGGTGGCAAAAATGCCCACCTTTGGAAGGTAGCTAAGATACCATAGGCCATGCATTATAGAGTGAGGAGAGAAATGTCAAGTAACAAGCACATTATTTTAGGCAGGCTTCTCTAGAGAAACAAGACCAGGACATTTATGATTTTATATAGATAGATGATAGATGATAGATAGATAGATAGATAGATAGATAGATAGATAGATAGATAGATGGATAGATAGATAGGTTTATACAAGAAGAAGGAACATAAAAGCTTATTGATCCACACAGCAATACAGAGGACTCAGTTCAATTCACTTTTGTGGAACAGTTAATATACTGGAAGTCCTTCAACTCATGTGGGCTTCTGGGTCCAAGTTCAGGGAAGCAGACAGTGGAGTCTTCCCTCAGGTAAGGCAGGCAGAGTCTCCTCCAAGGCAGCAGGCAGTAGAGTGGGTCAACAACAGTCAGTAGCTCGGGAGCTTTGCCAAACAGGCCCTGATGGGATCTTGAACTAAAGCAATGCAAGGCGACAGGATCCACCAGCCTCAAGCTCAAGCAACATACGCACCACCAGCATGGCGAAGCAGGTCTCAGAGGAGCCTCAAGCTCTAGCAACATGATCCACAGGTTAACTTGGCCCACAGGTAGTGTAGCACACAGATTGAGGAAGAGTCTGGCTAAAGCAGCAGCACGCTGGTCTGATCATCAGGGGGCAAGAGGGAGATGGGGTGCTGACTGTCATTATTTTGGTCGTCATCCAATCAAACTGCAACCTTATTAAACTGCCTATATGTTCCCATTGGCCTAGTTGATACAATTAACCTAACTATCACTCACTCGGACAATATACTTACAGAGAGCGATGAGTCAGGTGAAGGCAAGGAGCAGAAAATTGCGTGAGGAGGGGAGGCAACTTCAATGTTGGTGGCTAGTGTAGGGGCAGTGAATTATTTTATGTGCATCTTCCAGCCATATTTCTAACTACCACCAAACAAGCTTTCCCTGCATGAATCTGATTAGAAGATGGGGGAAGATACTGATAGGGTTTGCCTTGGAGCAGTTGTGAACAGGATTCCCTGGATTGCCATCTTGTTGTGTGAAACGAGCCCTCTGAGCAGCAGAAGGAGGGATCTCATTACCAATAAGAGCCAGGAGTGGAGCTTACCCTCTGGACCTGAGATCCCTGCTCCGTGATCCACCTGGATCCAGAAGTCAGTTACAACATCAGAGGAATGACAGCGGGACCACAAGCCAGAGCATGGATCAGAGTGATGGACTTCCCACCCCAAAAAGCAAGTAAACTGACTTGTGGAGTGAGGTGCTTCTGGGCACTAAATTGGGGAAATAGACTTCCTGACCCACAGAACTTAAGCTGAATGCCTTCAAGTTGAGGTTTATAGCAGAATGTATGCCTCTGGGGCATTTGTTAGTAGACTTGACAGAACTTTGCAACATGTCCTTATGACAACTCAAAAATGAGCATTTGTCACTGGTATGACAACTTCTTAACTTCCTTAATAAAGC
>NW_022103900.1:10474133-10475093 GCF_000313985.2 Echinops telfairi
AGTACAGCACTGCTGAAACACATAACTATCCTCTAGTTCTTTAATATTTCCTCTACCTATTATTATGGTCTTTGTTTTACCTCACTCATCCTGTTATACCTGCATATGTTCATTTGTATAATTAAGATCGATTGATGCATGAAATCCAAGATAGAAACCCTTCTGATCCGACTTACCATGCCCACACGGAAGCAAACCAAGAAAGAAAAAGAGAAAGGACAGTCGGCCTAGACTCCATATTGGCACACCAAGCCCGGAGGATGATGTCCCTGCACAGAGCTGAGAAGGCAAAGAGAGGAGTGTAGGACCGCCAACAACTCAAGACATGTTGTCCCCTAATTGGAGCATACTGCGATGGAGGACAATAATGGGGACACACGGTGGGGAGATAATGTGGCCCGAATCCCCCACAGTGGGACAAACCCGAGAAGGGAGCATATCAGGTCCGCAATTGGAATGAAGTCAATCCACAAAGCCCCCAAAATAGACTTTGTGCTAGGAGGGGCAGCCCCTGGGACTCCCCCAGGACAAGAGGGGAGAGATTCATAAAGGTCAGCAAGACAGACAGGTAACTATGTATAGTTTTTTTTTCTTTCTCTTCTTTTTTTCTCTCCTTTTCTTTTTTTGATCTTTTGCTTTCTTATTGTTTGACCTAGGACATTGCTGGTTTGCCTACTTATAAGACAGACATGGGAAGCAAGCTCAGGGAGAGAGCAATGGAACCAACCGCCCTGGAAGGTCTTGTGGGAAGAAGGTGGTGGGGAGGAGTGGGGGAAGGGTGTGGCAAGCAAACAATGCCACAGACAGGGGAACAACTAGGGAATTAAAACCAACATCTAGGAAGTTGTAGAGATTCTACAGGCATTAGAGCAACACCAATCTAGCTGACAGGAAGTACTAAGAGGTGGAAGAAGGGGGAATGTGATGGTGGGGCAAGAGGAGGCAAAAGAAAACAGAGAA
>NW_022103900.1:10475539-10496025 GCF_000313985.2 Echinops telfairi
GAGACTCAAAGCCCATCTGTGGACAATGGAACATCCCCCCAGAGAGGGGTTGCTGGGAGGGGATCAGTCAATCAGGGTGCAGTAGAGCACCGATGTATCATGCAATATGCTTCTGGTCCTTTAGGCTTCCTCACCCCTCACTTTCATGACCTCAGTGCTGCTTCCCACTCTGGACTGGACCGGAGTATGTACACAGGTATAGGCAAAAGGTAAAGCTCATGACACATGGAACCCAGGAACAGGAATGGGAACAGTGATACCAAAAGGGTAGAGAGAAGGGAGGGAAATGGGGAAGAAGGGGTACTGATCCCAATGAATGGCACATAACCACAACCCCCCCTCGAGGGGGAAAAACAACAGAAACCAAAGGGGAAGAGAGACAGCGGTCGGTGTGAGATATGAAAATAATAACAATCTATAATCCATTAAGGGGCCACAAGCATGAGGGGAAGAGCTGAAGAGACCCCAATAAAACGATCTGGGAAAAAAAAAGATAAACCCTTCAAATATAGTAATGGGAGTAATGATTCCCTGAGATTAAGGGTAGAGACAGAGAGGGAAGGGGAAATTGATAGCAATGATGATTATATAACCCTATGTGAAGGGAATGAATAACAAAATAACAGGTGAACAGATACATTGAGTGGTGTAAGATACAGAAAAAAAGAATAACAACAATAATAATATTTAATATAATAAGGGTTCTGTGCAGGAGGGGGGAAGGTAGGGATAAAGGATAGCTGAAATCAAATAGTGCAAGAAAGAAAATGTTTTTAAAATGTGGCAACAATTGTAAAATCATACTTGATCTAATTGAACTATGGATTGTTATCTGTAAGAGCTCCCAATAAAGATGGGGGGAAAATATGGTCTCAGAAACTCACATAGGGCAGTTCTACCCTGTCTTATAGGGCACTGTCAATCAGAATTTACTCAATGGCAGGGAGTTTGGAGTTTTTGATCAGGAGGGTACATGTAATTTCATAATGTGACTTTTTTTTCAATTAGTCATAAGCAAGTGAGCATCAAAAATTTCCTGGGAAAATAGAATTAAAAAATAATTGAGTTTTCCAAGAAAAATTTGAAGCCCCCTCATATCATGGACATTTCTTATGAAAATATATTCCACAAAATCTCATGGCATTTATAGAGGTCTAAATATAGGCGTGTATATATGTATATGTAAATATATTTATATACGATGATAGGGAAATATATCTATGTGCATATATTTATAGGTTTAGTATTAAGGTAGCAGATAGACATTGGACCTCTAGTAAAGTATTCCCTCAATGCGAGAACCCTTTGTTCTATTAAACTGGCATTCCATGATGCTCACCTAACACAATCGCTGAAGACAAAGTAGGTGCATAAGCAAATGTAGTGAAGAAAGCTGATGGTGCCCAGCTATCAAATGACATAGCATCTGGGGTCTTAAAAGCTTGAGGATAAACAAGTGGCCATCTAGCTGAGAAGCAACAAAACCCACATGGAAGGGGCACACCAGCCTGTGGGATCATGAGGTGCCGATAGTATCAGGTACCAGGGATCAAAAAACAAAAAAACATATCATTGTGAAAGGGGTAGGGGGTGTGGAGTGGGGACCCAAAGCCCATCTGTAGGCAACTGGACATCCCCTTACGGAAGGGTCTTGGGGAGGAGACAAGCCAGTCAGGGTGCAGTATAGCACTGAAGAAATATACCACTTTCCTCTAGTTCTTTAATGCTTCTTCCCCCCCACTATCAAGATCCCAATTCTACCCCTAAAATCTGGCTAGACCAGAGGATGTACACTGGTACAGATAAGAGCTGGAAACACAGGGAATCCAGGACAATTGAACCCCTTAGGACCAATAATGAGAGTAGCCAAGGAGGGGAAGGGGAAGGGACAGACAACAGAAAAGTGGGTGAAGGGAGACATCGGACAGAGTAAGACATGACAAAAAATAATAATTTATAAATTATCAAGGGTTTGTGAGGGAGGGAGGGTGGGGGAGGTAGGGGGGAAATGAGGAGCTGATACCAAGGGCTCAAGTAGAAAGAAAATGTTTTGAGAATGATGATGGTAACAAATGTACAAATGTGTTTGACACAGTGTGTATGGATTGTGTTAAGAGTTGTATGAGCCCCCAATAAAATGATTTTTTAAAAAATTCCCATGGCTTCACAATATTTCTTTAGAATGTACCCACATTCATTGGCTCTATTATTTTTGATCATTAGTGATTTTATCTTTGCTTCAGTGATTATACTTATATGTAAAAATTGGACACATCTCTGATTATTTCTATGGATTAAAATTTTAAAATGGAATTAATAGGTACAATGGTATGAACAATCTTAGGGCTTGTGAAGCATGCTTCCTCTGAGAAGTATTCCAAGTTCCTCTCCCCATCAGTATTGAAGTCTGATTTACTGCCCCTCACTGAATGTTTGTATAAAGCAGGGCCACTCTAATAGGTAAAAACTGTAACTCGTAGCTTTAAAAAGCTACTGTGATCTTGCCATTAATCTATTTATTGGCTATTTTCTTTCTCTTGTGTATATTGAAGGAATACATTTTCCATAAAGCTTTTCTTGATTCACCCGATGGAAGTTATTATTGTTTTTGTATATCTTTTTAAGTTTTATTGGCACTTAGTTCACTTGTCATACAATTCAATAATTCAATCTCAAAGCAAGAAGAATTGTACAATCATTACCACAATCAAATTTTTTTCTTCCTTGTACTTATTGTTATTTGTGTAATTATTTTTTAACTGTGACAAAAATACACACAACAAAACATTCTCCAAATCAACTGCTTGTACATGTACAATGCAGCGCTATTGATTATTCTTTTCATGTTTCACAACCATTATTGTTATCCTTTTCCAAAATATTCCATTTCCATTATCATAAACTCAATGCCCCTTAAGCAAAAATATTTTCATATCTTCTTCTGAACTTCTGGAGTATGTTATCTGTGCTTATGGTGTTTTCTTCTTTGTACTGTGCCAGTTCATGTAAATGTAATAGCTCTCTCCATAGATTTGAGGTTGGGAACTTTGTCTATTTTTCCTAGTCCGACCATAGTGCAAGCCGTAGAGTAAATACTCAAGAGACTCAAAGCCCAAATCAAACGTACATCAAGTTACTGCTGACCCACAGAGACCTTATCGGACAGAATAGAAGTGCCCCTGTGGGTTTCCGAGACTGTAGCTTTTTATGGGAATAGAACACCCAGCCTTTCTCCTTCGGAGTGGCTGGTGCTTCCTATCTTCTGACCTTGGGGTTCGCAGCCCCACGCCTAGCACCACCAGGGCTCACGTGTGAATAATTAAGCCTCACGTTTAGTTTAGCATCCAACACTGTAGAACACCAGAGCTCTCCTGAACATCTTTTAAAATTCACATGTTCAAGATAGCTTTGAATAAAGCATCAATTTTTTGAAGTTATCCTACTTTTTGAGTTTCATTTCCTAAAGTTCAGTTTGCTACCACAGGAAGGGCATTATGAATTATCACTCTATTATCATGTTTCTTCCCTATTTCTTATTATAATACACACTCACCTCTACTTCAATTACAGATTTTCATCCACTGTGAAAGTCCTTGGGCTGTTAGTTGAGTTAGTTCAAACTTTACCATAAATCAGAATTACCTCGAGGTTGTTAAAACAAATTCAGGACCCCCAGCCGCAGAGCTTCTGAGTCGGTGGAGCTGGAGTGGAGCTTAAACATGTGCATTTCTAACAAGTGTCGGGGTGATGCTGATTCTGCTGGCCTGGGAACCCCACTGGGGGAACCACTGGTCTAGATGCTATTCAGCATGTTACTCTCCTTTGAAATAAAGCGTCAGTGGTTCCTTTCCATGATTTTACTTCTGGAATTTGTCCTAGCAAGGAAAAATTGGACTTGGAGGAGAAGTGAATTTTACCCAGAGCTTGGGTAAAGGAAGTACGTTGACACCTTACATCGTCTCTTGCTGAGGCAGTCTGCTGTTGAGAGGGCCACCTCAGTCAGCATTTCAGAACTGGCTCTACTTTGGAAAAATCAAGTGAGTTCAGAAGAGCACACGGAGAAAAGACACCTGTGATGGGCAAAGGGAGTGAGGGAGATCAAATGAGCTCTGGCAAATCCGGAACTTCTCCAGCCCCCAAATGCCGAGGATGGCACAGTGACCGCACTGAAGGATGTTTGTGAAGAGAAATGCCATGAAAGAATGCACTCCTCTTTAGGACAATACAAGGCTTCTGGGATGTCAACCTCAACAAAATATACATAAAAAAAAAAAGGTTGCCAGCTTCAATTGGCAGGTTTGAGTTCACTTCACTGTAGTCGATGACGCACCTTCCTTCACACAGTCAGCACAATAGAGACAAAGAGGTGCCTTCCAGCTGCCACCGAGACAAGAGCCCTCTGAGATGAAATGTTCACATAAGAAGTGGAAATGGTTCGTCAGAGTCTCAAGCTGGCTACTTTCTTCCAGTGAGTGAACTGTCATATGGTTCCCTAGCAAAAGAGTCTCAATAAAATTAGAGTGATCATTTAAAAAGGGTAGTGGGAGAGAGGCACAGAAGGATGGAAAGAGAGTTCTTTTTTTTTTTTTATAAGGAGCTTAACAGAAGTGGGGAAATGCTTTATATGGATGTGAGTTCTCACAGCCATCTCCAGCCGACACTTGATTGCCTTTATTATAGACTATAAGCTACTTTTGCAAAGAAGAGAGAACAGAGAGACAGAGAACTCTGGAAACAACAGCTAGATGAAGATGAGTAGGAGACCTTTTGACAGAGTATTCTGAAACTATAGGAACAATATATATTGTCTTTGTGTTTTTCACACACAGTTCACCTTATAAGAAAGAACATGTGAATTTCTCTCATCTGAACCCTTGAGCTTCTTTTGAAACAGTTGAAATATTAATTTTTATTTATAAAACAGGGCCACATTTTATGGAAAGGCTCATGGAAGCAAATACCACTACTAGAGTGCATTGAAATATGTATCAGTTAAAAATGTGTAATTTCCCATAATGTACTGTGGTGGGATTTTGTCCATAGAAAAAAATTCAATCATATTCTTTGCATCTTTATTTTCTGAATTGTACTCACAGGCGTGGCTTATTCAGAATTAGTGATGGAGATGCAACAATTTGCCATTTATTCCGATTTTCTGAATTTGCTCCCTTTCAGTTAGGTGTCGTTTCTCTTGTGTCCTGCTCCTTGAGTGGCTAAAATGATTAAGTGCTCAACCACTTGCTGAAAGGTTGGCAGTTTGAAGACAGGCCTGGAGATCTACTTGAAAATTCCTGAGGCAGTTTTTCGCTGCTCACGGATTCATCACAACTTGTAATTGACGCCAACTAACCAACACCACCACCACCACCATTCTTACGTAAGACTCCATTAGCTCTTATTAAGGTTTGGAAGAGACCAGACTTTCATGAGCAATTTTTTTTATGTTTGTAATTTTGGGATGATATAATGTTTTGCACAAATGGAATTTATATTGAATCATTGAGTGCTGATACTCTTTAGTTATACATGATGGACAAATATGCATCGATATTCTGTGGTCTCCATATGTACCAGGGGACACTGGAGGTAAGACAAGTGAAATGAGGCAGAAGAAACATTTCGTGTTACCAATTTTGTTATAATGAATGAAACTTTGGAAAACATGGGGGTAGCACCTACTTGTTCAAGTCTACTTTTTGTTACATTCCTTGCAAAACACATTATTACATAACTCTCAAAACCAGTGAGAATTATAAACTGATCAAGTTGATGTATCACATTAACATGAAAATCCCCCAAGTATCACCTCCCTAATAACACAAAGAAAACAATACAAAAGTTTGCAGACATTTTTCATTGTCTTTTTATTCCATTGTTCTATGAACTTTTTGAAGTCCCGTGGTTAGTCTTACTGGACATAGCAGAATGCCAAGCAGCAAAATAGTGTAAGTGGTATTTTGTATCTGTAGACATGAAGTACATCAAGAACACATATGTAAGCTGCATTTAGACTGAACATAACTTATTCACATGAACGCTGCCTAATGTTAAAAAAAACAAACTACCTTTCCAACAACATAAGAGGAAATAATAATTATACTTACAAGCCTATCTTGTACAAAATCCTTGAAACAAAAGTTTTAAAAGATCTCACTTCTTGGATACCATCTGTCACACTACTACCTATTATCATAAGAATATGGTATTCACTTACTTCTTTTTATTTTACACAAATCACAGACTTCTATTTTTAGCAATTCACACACTTGTTTCTATTTTACAAAAAGTCCCCACCATAAGGGTAAGATGTATTATAAGTGTGCCAATAAGCCTGAGAAGAAAACGTAACTGGTGTTTATTTGTGCCAATGTATCTATTGACAGATGCTTGAATCCACTGCATAATATTCACAAGAGTTGCGCTCCAATTTCTTAAATGCTTTGTCATGATCAAGACGGTTCTGTCTTCAACATCTTTGGCTTTTGGAATAAAACCAAACCCTACCACTCTGTAATCTCAATACATTGATTTATTCTCCCATTGGCTTTCATTTTTGTTTGGTGCCTTCAAGTTGCCCCGACTCCTAAGGACCCGTGCACAACAGAACCAAACCCTGCCTGGTCCTGCATCATGCTCAGAACGGTTCCCACGTTTGGGTCCATTGTTGAAGTCACCGTGTCAGTCCGTCCCAGCCAGCCCCTTCCTCCTTTCACTGTCCATCCCCTTTCCCAAGCATGATGTCCTTCTCCAGGCACAGGTCTCTCCTGACACCATGAACAAAGCAGTGAGACAAAGTCTTGCCATCCTGGCCTCTAAGGAGCCCTCTGGCTGCACTTCTCCCAATACAGATTTGTTTGTTCTTTTAGCAGTCCATGGTACTTTTAACATGCTTTGCCAACACCATAATTCAAAAACGCCATGCTTCATTTTTCCTTATACAACGTCTAACTTTCACATGCATAGGAGGCGATTGAAAATACCCTGGCTTGGGCCAGGCACACCTTAATAATCCTCAAAGCAGCATCCCTGCTGGTCAAAGCTCTGAAGAGGCATTGTGCTGCAGATTGACCCATGCAATGTGTCACTTGCTCTCTAGACTGCAGTCTCCATGAGTACTGATTGTGAATCCAGCAAGGTGACATCTGTGCCAGCCTGTCTTTTCTCTCTTTATTACGATGTGACATATTGGTCCAGTTGTGAGGATTTTTTCCCCGTTACCTTGAGTGTACGCTGGCTGATTTAATTAATAATCTATAATTACCTTTAGGTTCTAATATCTATTACATTGTCTACACAGTTCACATAGACAAAATTCACGATTAAAAGGTTAATTAAGGAAATGTTCAGTGAGAAATGGTCAGGGTTGCTTGTTTACCAAGACATGTTACAAAGTCTTTCGTCTTATAACTGATGCCCAAAGGGTATCTGCTACAAGCCTCAGCAGGAAGGCCTTTAGCTTTGGTTCCATGGGTCAGCAAACCCAGCTCCCTAAATTCCTCAAGTAAGCTGCAGCCTGAAATTACTCAGCTCCACTTCTGTGCAAGTTCAACACCCCCAATTATGTGCCCAAAGGCATTCCACTCCAAAAACCAGCCTCTTGCAAAAAAGCACTCATTGTCACGTGCTCAGTGGGTTGGGAAATCCATTATTTTGCTCCAGTTCTGCCTTCTGGGTTTTTTTTGCTGCTCCTCTGACTTCATAGCTGTCTTCTGAATCCACGAGTTTCATCATGCAGGGGTCTTGGTTCTGGAGGACTGGCTTCACTCTTGGCTCTTGCCAGGAATGAGATCCTTCTTCTTGCTTTTCAGAGGACTTATGTTATACCCAGCAGGATGCCACTCCAGGGAATACTGTTTTCCATAACTCACAAGTGATTCCTATCACTAACTTCTCTCCTCTTCTTACCAGACCCATGCAGTGAAAGATCATTTGGTGGGAGTTATAAGACTTTGGCCAAAAGAGCCACATTAAACAATTCACTGCTGCTGCAAGTTGAAATTCATACTGAAGGCTGAAATCCTTGCTTTAATCAGTGTATTCCAGTCTACCTCACATTTAGGCAGCAAGGTTGTGCTATCTCCATATCTCAAGTTATTAATAAACCTTCCAATTATGATGCCACATTCTCCTTCTTTTAATCCAGCTTCTCTAATTATTTGCTCTGCATACAGATTTAATAAGTATGCTAAAGGGATACTGTCCTGACACACACCTTTCCTGATTTTAAACCATGCAGTATTCCCTTGTTTCGTTCTCTTGATCCATGTGCTGGTTACACATGAGCATAATGAAGTACTCTATAATTACCATTCTTTAAATACTATCCATAGCGTGCGATGAGCCACACAACAGAAGGTCTTTACATGAAACACAGGTATATATCTTCCTGATATTGAGCCAAGATCTCTCTGACAGCAGCAATGATATCCCTTGTATCCACTACACTACTGTGGTTTGCGTATTTCCACGTGTCTCCTATGCATGCGAAAAGAGGACATCGAATAAGGAAGACTGAAAAAGCATTGATGCATTTGAAACATGGTGCTGGCAAGCAAACAAACAAACAAACAAACAAACATCTTAAAATATTGTGGACTTCCAGAAGAACCAACAGGGCTGTCTTGGATGGTGTAAGTCAGAACGCCTCTTGGAAGGAAGGATGGAGAGGTTATTTCGCACATACCTTGGACATTTTATCAGGAGAGACTAGTCCCTGGGGAAAGGCATCATTCTTGGGAAAGTGGAGGGATAGAGAAAAGTACATGGCCAAGGGCGTGTAGGGACACAGTGGGGAGAAGCATGGCAATCGTGAGGACAGCTCGGGGTCAGGCAATGCTTTGTTCTGGTGGACTTTGGGTCACTGGGAGTGGGAATTGGTTTGATGGTAACAAACAGGAACACCGTGTCTTAGGGAAAACAAAAGATGATTAAGTAGTATAAACTCTAGATTTAAAAACCAGATCACAATTTAAAATGAAATGTACTGAAGTTCCACGATCTTTGTGGCCATTTGATCCAATTCACTGATTTTACATATAAGGGAAAAGCACACCGTGAATGATTCATTTGCTTTTAAGTACGAGGATTCCACAAGTGGAAGCCACCTTTCTTGTATCCAGTTCTCTGTCTGTTTCCTCCTACTTCATGCTGTCTTCCTAGCGTCAACATTTGAGTATAAACGATTTAAAGACACATTTGGCATTTTTAAAACTATGTTTTGAAACTATTTTATTTCTGTTAGAGCCTTATATTATGAACACTGGGTCAAGTGGCAGTTATCATTTGGATATTATTTATTAAATTTGAGAAAACGGAATATAAATGTTAGTACGAGCTTCAGAGTACCACAAAAATGAGCAAAGGTGTTGTATTTTCTCTTTTTCATGAAAAACCATGGAGAAGAGAACTGTCTTTATCCTACCACAGGAAATAACATGACTGATAAATCACATTAAGTGAGAATGCTTTAGAAAATTCCATTGTCTTTTAATTCCATTTTCCCTATGAATTTTTTAAAGCACTCTCATATAAGTACACTTGCATAAAACTAGGTAATAATTTATTTTAGAAGAATGAATGCCGGACTAGTTCCAAGGAGTTAGAGATTAGTGATGTCCCCTAAATGTGCGACTCTTCTGAGACGCTCTTCTGCTCTATTCCCTTGCCTGTATTGCCCTTACCTCCCTGAGTTCCACAATTCATTGTGATGGCTCACAGAAATGTCACAGTGCTTTTCCCGGACGTGCCGCAAGTTGTAGTTGTTCTTCCGTCCAAATCCAACAAGTCAGGCTGAGGCGAGCCACATGCAGGCTCCAGAGCTAGAAACCAAACATGTCCCCAAAGCAGATTCTCTTGCTTCTACCAAAGCTCTCAGGAAACAGAGACCACCCAAAAAGGGAGGCCTTGATGGAGATGTGGTTTTCCTATTTTAGCCGCTCATACACCCAGTGAAAACAAAGTATGGTGACTTATGATATACCCCCCAACAGAGAAGAGTCTAAGAAGCATCCCACCGTAATCCTGTAGCAGAGAATTCCCTCCACAAGCACAGATGCAGGACCTACAAAATATCACAAAATGGATTATGGCAAACGAGAATATGTTTAGAAGGGTCACATTAAGAAATATGTTTAGAAGGGTCACATTTCAATAGAATTATTCTTTTATAAGTCTATATGGTATTCTTCCCAGCAATCATGTGTTGCATTAGGAAAATATGTTGAAAATACATAGTTGAAGAGCAAATTGCCATCTTGGGGACTAATGGACACCTGACCTATGTTATAGTATTTTCAATCGTCTCATATGCATGTGAAGTTTGGACAAAGAATAAAGAAGACTACCAAACTGGTGCATTTGAATTATGATGTTGGCAAAGAATATCGAAAGTACCCCAGACTGCCATAAAACCAAACAAAGGGCCCAAAGTTTCCTTAAAGGCAAGGATGGTAAGATTTTATCTCTTGTACTTTGGACATGTTTTCAGAAGAGACCAATCCTTGGGAAAAGATATTATATGAGGAAGACTTTCAAGGAGATGGATTGACCCAGTGGCTGTACCAATGGGCTCAAACAAAACAATTAGGAGGATGGCACCCGACTGGGCAGTATGGGATCACGATTGAGCATGGGGTCACTATTCAGAACCACTTCAATGGCAGCTAAGGACAACATAATATTCGTCATGCCCCCAACAAAGAAGACCTCAGATCAAGTGATTTGTTCTCATTCTGTCTACTTTCTTATGTACCTTTCAGGTTTGAAACTATTGCTTTACTTATCAGATTTCTTTATTGCTCATTCTGGGCAATTTTACACACTTGCTATTATTTCTACTTATAAGTACTTTTCTTTAAAACTACTTAACACTCTTCATGGAGGGTCTACTGTTTCCATGCCAACACCCATTTTGACATCTCAGGTATCAGATTGTTCCTGGGTATATTTGACCTGCTGATTACAAAAATGGCACTGGCTTCCCCCTATCAGCACTAGCGTTTGAGTTACAGAAATATACCATATACCTCTCTTCACTCTGCTCACTCATAAAAAAATCAGGATATTTTAAAATAGTGTTAGGTAGCCTGAGACAAAGGTATATGATAGTTTTATTTAAAGTGGCTTGTGTTAGACAAGTCGGGTGGAGATCAGACCAAACCCCTAAGTGAGTACATGTTACTCCAACACAAAGAAGGGGAAAAGGGAGGGAGGTGATTGCATGGGGGAGCAGGGCACAAACCCATCCAGGGGGAGAGTACTGGTTATGTCTCCATAGAATTGGGAGTGTGCATGCAGACCCCACCATGGCACACCCAACCTTGAGGGCAACATAACCGCATGGAGAAATGCTACATGACCAGCCTCAACCAGAGCCAAACTGACCCCCTCCCTAGAAGTACATGAGACAGAGAACAACACTAAACCTTCAGGTTGGGGAGAGGGGCCGTCATATCACACCCACAGGGAAGCACACCAAGAAGGAAAAGGAGAAAGAGACAGTCTAGACCCCATATCAGCAAACCAAGCTCGGGGGATGACTTCCTTGCATGTTCCCTCACTGGAACATACCTCGACAGAGGATAATACTGGGACACATGATGGGGAGTTAGTCTGGTCTGAACCCCTAGTACCAAGGTAAACCAAGAAGGGAACATAACAGATCAACAATGGGAGCAAAGAAAAGCCACAAAATCCCTACAAGACCCCCCAAATAGACTTCAGGCTAGGGGCGCAGCTCCTGGAATTGCCCCAGGACCAGTGGGGAGACAGTTATAAAGGTCAGTGGACAGACATGGAATTATGTGTGTTTTTTTTCTTTTTTTCTTTCAATCTTTTGTTTTCTTTTTGTTCAGTCAATGTTTCTGCTGGGTTGCATACTTATATAAGGTAGGCATAGGAAGCAAGCCTGAGGGGAAAGCAATGGGACTGATGGTCCCAGAGGGACTTGGGGGAAGAGGCGGGAAAGAGAACAAGGAGCAAACAGCACCACAGACCTGGGAACAACTAGGGAATTAAAGTCAACAGGAGGACCTAGAGATCCTGGGGTGTTGGAGCAACAGCAATCTAGCTGAGAGGAATTACTAAGAGGACGAAGAAGACCAAGCATGATGATGAGGCAGGAGAAGGGTAAGAGGAAACAGGAAAGATCTTGGAAGCAAAACTATGGCTAGAGGTATAAACATAGGTGTGCACTCATGTAAATATATTAATTCATAAAAATAGAGGCATTGGCCTATGTACATATATTTATATGGCAATACAGCACACTGAGATAGTGGATGGACTTTGGGCCTCTGCTCATACCCTTCCTCCATGCAAGAATATTTTGTTCTAACAAACTGGCATTTCTATGATGCTCATACTCACGGCAAAATCACTGAAGACAACATGGGTGCGTAAACAAATGTGGTGAAGAAAGTGGATGGTGCCCAGCTATCAAAAGATATAGCATCTGGGGTCTTAAAGGCTTGAAGTCAAACAAGCAGCCATCTAGCAGAGAAGCAACAAGCCCACATGGAAAAAGCAAACCAGCCTGTGTGATCATGAGGTGTTGTCAGGACCAGGTAACAGGCATCAGAAAACCCATAACAAACAAGCAAAACAACCATACTGTTGAGAATGAGGAGTGTTGGAGCAGAGATCCAAAGCCCATCTGTAGACTATGGGACATCCCTTCACAAGGGGCCACAGGGAAGGGATGAGTTAACCATGGCACAGTAAAGCACCACTGAAGCACACAATATTCCGCTGGTTCCTTGAGGCTTTCTCACCCCCTCACTACCATCACCCCAGTCCTGCCTTTCACTGCAGGTTAGACCAGAGCATGTGCACAGGTACAGATAAGAGAGAGGATCTCATGGCACATAGAATCCAGGAACAAGAATGGGAATAGCAGCGATACCAGAAGGGTAGGGAGAAGGTGGGGAGTTGAGAGGAGGAAGGGGGAACTGTTGCAATGATCAACACATAACCACACACACACCCCTCCTCTCTAGGGGGCTGAATCACAGAAACCTTGGGGGAAGGGAGACAGTGGTAAGTGTAAGATATACAAATAGCAATAATTTATTAAAGGGTCACCAGGGGGTGGGGAGAAAAAGAGGAGCTAATACCAAGGGTTTAATAGAAAGTAAATGTCTAGAAAATAATGATGGCACCATATGCACCAATATGCTTGATACAACTGATGTGCGGATTGTTCTAAGAGTTGTAAGAGCCCCCAGTAAGATGATCTTTTAATTAAAATAAATAAATAAATAAAGTAGCTTGTGTTGTACTAAACATGTACGCCAAGTTATGCCTCACATTTTGTCCTTTGATCCAAAGACACATTTGAACAGTGAAAATTACATGAACTTGAAATTTTCTCAAGTATTGTTTCATTGTTATTAGGAACTATTAGCAGGGAGTTCCAGTTTGTTATTTTTGAAAGGGCCCAGAAATAAGAGTTAGTGTCTGATAAAGACGGAGTGCTGGGAGCATACCGGCTTGCGTGTTTGACTGGGCACCACAAGGGCAGCTACAGCGCATACGGACTGCTCTGTGGGATGATGATGGGGCTTTCTGCTCCCCGGAAGGCTTACAGCCTCAGAAAAGGTCCACCTGTCCTATATGGCTGTCAAGAGACCCAAATGGACTGATTGGCAAAGAGTTTGGTCCAATAAATGGGGATTCAAATGTTCTGAAACCCCAAATGTGTCTTTTAGAGTCTAGTAATATTAAAATGTTCTAGTCTCACTATAAGATGATGCAGCTTCTCCACCTGTGCACAGAATCTCTTGAAAGTTCAAAGTTTTCATGTAAAAAAAGCTTACCCTCAACCTCATCTCTGAAACATTTACGGTGAACTATCCAGTGATTTCTTTATGTTAAATTGTGTTCTGAAGCTTTTACTGTATAATTGGAAGGAAAAATTTGGATCTTTAAAATATTTATTAAAGTTACTATGAAACCTTACAATTTTGACACTCTAAATTGGCCTCACACCTTCCATATATGGGCTTTTTTGATTTTCTTTTTAAATTACAACACCCGCTTTACACTTGAGCCCTTGGTGTCAGCTCCTCATTTATTCCCCTCCCTCCCTGCTCCCCCCTCCCCCTGAACCCTTGATAATTTATAAATTATTATTATTTTATCACATCTTACCCCATCCAACGTCTCCCACATCCACTTCTCCGCTGTCCGTTCCCCAGGGAGGAGGCCACATGAAGACCTTGTCCTCTGTTCCCCCTTTCTCCCTCTCCTTCCCTCCACTCTCCCGCCATCGCCTCTCTCTCCACTGGTCCTGGGGGGTTCATCTGTCCTGGGTTCACTGTATTTCCAGTTCCTATCTGTGCCAGTGTACATCCCCAGGTTCAGCCGGATATGTAAGGTAGGATTGGGATCATGGTAGAGGGGGGAGGAAGCATTTAAGAACTAGAGGAAAATTGCATATTTCATCATTATTACACTGCACTCTGGTTTACTACTCTCCTCCCTGCAGCCCTTCTGCAAGGGGATGTCCAATTTCCCCCAGATGGGCCCTGGGTCTTCACTCTGCACTCCCCCTAATTTTCTTTTTTTTTTTTTAACCTCTCTTTTCTTATCCTGTAATTCTTCTCATATTTAAAACTAGGAAGATAAATTAATATATCAGTATAGCTTAACCATTGAAAATATAGTGGGACACTGAGAAACTATATTCCAATGCAATTTTCTAAATAAATGGCCCCAAATAACCCCAGGAACAGGTCTAAAAACCAAGATACCAAGAAAAAACTTGGGGGTTGAGCTATGTAACCATTGATCTTATTGAAGAAAACGGCACCTTTATTTGGTGTTATTTTGTCCCTGGATGGCAGGGTGAAGAAGAATGTTACTATTAAAACAAAACCAGTGTCCTGCCCAGAAAGGTTAAACATTCTTCTCTTGCCAAGCTATTAAACTCGCAATTATGTTTGTAAAAGTGTTTCTGTACCCTGTTATGTGCCCGCCTTCATATGATGTCTGTCTTGAATTAACATGACTGGAGCAGATGCTAAATGACGGTGCCCAAGTCACTTGTGTCCCATTTTGCACTTCACTTTGTGCAAGGCCAAGAGAGCACTTGCTATTCAGCTCCAAGTCTCACCATATGTCTTCAAATTCATGGAATATAGATTTGTGATCAGTTTAACTACCCACCTGAACTTACTATTGCTTTCTTAAAATTTAAGTGAAAGGGTGCATGCATAGCGATAAAAGTTCAAGTTATAAAAATATGTGTTTTTATGCTTAGGTTTTTAATGGAATTAATTTTTTATTAGTGCAGACCAGGGAATAAGCAGTGAATTTTACTGGCTGAAATATAAAATGGCAGAAAATTAGTCAATTGGGTTGATGCAATGGGCTAAAATATAAGGTATCTTTATTCAGGAAGTCTATAAAATTCTGATAGGTGAAGGTCAGAAACTGTAACATGCCAGACCCCAGGAGTAACAGAAAGAACTATCCGTATGTATTGAAATTAAAAGTAGAGCATGCTACCTACTGTGATGGACTATGGATTGGTTTCCTTATTTCCCTGGGCTGCATCTTGCTGTACAATAGTCATCCACCAGTTTTGTGATAATTTCAATATGCGCTGATCTTCTGAAGATATTTTAATATGTCTCCTTAAGCCTGGTATTTACAAAACAAAAAAAACCACCCCTATTTATTGTGAGTTAGGCGAAGGTTTACAGATGCGATCATCAATTTTATATTCAACTGTTTATGCACATTTTCTTTCAGCGCCTCCATTTCAACCCCCTCAATGTGTGATCCCTGATCATTTATCCCACTTCTCTGTATTTACATTCCTAAACTAGACTTAGAGCAAAAGAGAACCATCTCGGATGACCCAAGTGAGTAGGGCTACTGACGCTAGCTGACAAGTCATGGCCACCCTAGGTGTGCCGGAGGAGAACTGTTTCATAGGGGTTTCTGGGTTGTGATCCTTACAGAAACTATCAGGGCTTTCTTTCACAGAGCCACTGGGAGGTTTGAACTGTCAGTCTATGGGATAACAGCTGGTCACAAATTGCTTGTGCCACTTCTTATCTTCACATGTGCAAACTGATCTTTAGACTTGACATAATACAACATATTAAAGCTCAGCATACCATTCCCAGTTCCAGGACCCTCCACTGAACCCAGTTCATGTCTAGTGGAGTCTGATTTGATGGTAAATGGCTGAGCTGTACTTTTGTATAAAAACAGGTATGTGCACAGGGCATTTCATGAAGACCACTGGAGTGAAATATTCTGCCTCTCTGCTACAGATTCAATTGTATCCCTTCACAATATGTGTTGAAATTCTAATCCTTATGCAGCAGCACTAGAAAATGAAGACACTCTATCAGAGGGAAAATGGTAGACATTCTTCCAGAAAAATGAACAGAGACACCCATAGTGATAATCATGAAGCAATCAGAAGCTATGTTTCTATTTTCAGACTATGAGAGAAGGTACGATGCCCTCCCTCCGTTGGATTATGAAAAATGGATGGGTATGTTAACTCAGTCATTTAATTAGGAAGTATTTTTCGGGAACTTGAACTCACACTGAGTCCATAGATCAGGGTGCATCATGCTTCTGGTGATGACAACTTTTGCTCCCTGGTTCTCTCTCCATGCCAGGAAGGTACCAGGAGGAACAGATAATCAGATTAAAATAATAAGCCTCCTCTGGGTTGCACAAAAGAAAGATCAAATTGCGCAATTTTGGGGTAATGGGATTATCAGAGCAGGCCTAGGTGAGAAATGATGTAGGAAGCAGTGGGATTTCTCAGCCACCTAAGCGTCGTCACAAATGCACCATTCATCTCATCTGACTTCCAAGGGCAGAGTTATAATTCAAAAGAGATCAACAGGACAAATACTCAGCTCATTTCCTCCAATTTCAGTAAGTAAGAAACTATTCCAAAGAAGAAAAGACATCAACTGGATCAAATCTTCTAATTTTTGGAAACAATCTCTTCCCTTAAGCATTTCGGATTGCTAAAAGGCGCTTATTTTTCAAGTAAGGCAAAGCATAGTTTCCCCATATCTTTGTTAGATTTGTGGTCAAAATTGAAATTACTCCTTTTATAAAAGTATAAAAGAACAGCTCGTCTTAATGGATACAAAAATATTTATCCAAGTGCACACACACACATCAAATCCAAACCCACTGCCATCATGCATAGCGACCCTGAACACAAACTGCGGTGTTATGTCATAGGCATCATTGGATTGATTTGTCTTTAATTATTTTGAAAAAATCTTGAGATACATATGATTTGTTTTGCATCCTGCTATATCTTGCCAGAATTTTCTTTTGTGTTTAATTGCCTTATTTTAAATTTCATTCTCTAGCTGGAGGCTTTCTATTGACTTTCCGTTTCATTGTTTACACACATTTGATATTTGAAGACAATTCTCATGTTCCCCATAGTTAGCCAACTGCATGTATGTTATTCTTTTAATATTCCCTCTAGAGGAAATACCTCTGGTTTCTTAATTATTTCTGTTGATTTCTTCTGAACTTGCTGCAGTATGTCTGTCTCTTTCTCATAATGAGATCCCTAAACTGAACGCACAGTCTTGCTTCAGCCTCTCCTGAATCACAAAGAGGGGACTCGCTCCCTCTGTTCCATAATGGCTCAGTGGTTTGTTTGGGTTTTTTCTTTTTTCTTTTTGCATATGCAGTCCAGAATAACAATGACCTTCCCCACTTAACAAGTTTCCGTACAAACCTACTCCTAATTACATTCTGGTAATATTTGGAATATTTCAGAAATATGGGCTGACTCCTTCCTTGTCTTGTGACTGCAGGTGTGTGGTAGATTTGGGAAATCGTGATTTCCAGCACTTTAAGGCCACGGGTTTCGAATTACTGTGTCATTCTGTCTCATGATGATCCAACAGCCCATAATCAGGTGCAGCGGGAAGTCCACTTCCGCCACTCTTCCAGGTTTCAATGCTTCATAATTGATGAAGTGGCAGGAAAGAGATTTCACTGGCTAAATGAATTCTTTAAGAAGAGACATGCAGATTTCATTCGTCTGAAGGAATCTGTCCGTCTTTTGGTTTATCCTTTAGAGAGGTTTAACATAAGGCATTTCCATGATTTACCTTCCTTCTGTCATAAGCAACCCTACTGAATTCACTGCTCTGAAATATCACCGTAGAATGTTACTCTGCTGCTTAAAAGCCTTGACAGTGTCGGGTTCTTTGTGTGAGAAAAGTCCTAGGATGTCCCCAAATGGGCCGAGCCTCTGTCCACTTTTCTCTTGTTGGGAATTCTCACCTGTGTCTCTCTCTCTCTGAGTGTGTGTGTGTGTGTGTGTGTGTGTGCATATCTCTGTATCCACATTTTTGCAAATAAAATTCTGATCTTGCACAATTTCTTTCTTTGTACAACCTAATCTTCCTTATGAAAGCCTTCCAGATCTCCACGATTCCGCCACAATCTGCTCTTCATAATATTCATTCGACCATACCCCTCACTGTCTCCTAGCATGTCACATCTCTTCACATTACTGCAGTTTCCAAAATTGCAAGCTTCTTAAAGGTAAGGACCGGGTCTTCATTTTCTTTATGTTGTTTGTACTGAATGAAATCCCTCAACTGCACCTGAGTAGGAGTGATTTTCTCTCGTACTATCCACAATGCTTAATGATAAGGAAAATAAATATTAGTAACGAACTAGAAATATTTTATGGAAATGCTGCTAATACACAGTTGTAATTTTTTTCTTTCTTTGATCAACTTGATTCACATTGCCTGAGATAAGATTATGCTCAATTAATAAAAACCAAAAGTTAATAACCAAGCTTTTGGAACCAGGGTGTTATGAATACGGTTGTGAAAGAAACGCCCTCTCATGGCTACAATAGACAATTTCCTAAGTATGTTTTCATGGCCTTGAGTTGCACATCTTTTGCTCCTTCAAGATTTCCCCCTCATGTTGACATCTATTTGTTGTTCCTGGCACAGGATTTTATTTTTCGTCGCTTCTTTTGATAAGGTAAGACCACCAAGCCGCTGCTATGAAGACACAGTGAGTCCTTTGCTCTGCTTTATTCTGTCTGGAAAGTAGTTTGTTTCAGAAATCCCCACGCATAATACATAACAGACATTTGTTCTCTCTTAAGACATACATTTATATAAAATATGTATATAATTTATATAATATATTCTATTTCCTAATTGTCCTGACCAATAAGAATCTTACATAAAACTTGAAAGTGACATATCCTTATTCTTTTACTTTCTTCTCATAAAAAAAAAACATTTTCCCATCCAATGGCCAGGGTCCCCCATTTAGATCCCCTGATCCCCCATTTGGAACCCATAACATTATTCAAAGCAGGACCTTCTAGTTTTAAAGTTATGTGTGTAAACAAATGCCTAAATGCTAAATATATACACTATCCAAATGTTTTAAGGCATATTTGTAAATGTCACTTTATCAGTTAGCTGTATGTGTTAAAAATATTAAGTGTCTTGTGGAACACCAATAGAAAGGAAAAGGTATATACTTAGGTCAGTGACAAGTGGCATTGTCCAGGAAACAAGTGATGAAGGCTCGGATTGAGGTAGTGGCCATTTGAGCAAAGAGAAAAAAAATAAATGTAGTTAAATGGACAGAAATTCGTGCTCTAACTTGAGTGAGAAGGAATGAGAATTTATTAATCAGTTCACTTTATTTTCCACCATTTGTAAGGGCATTACAGAGAAATCCAGTCAATATGTCAAGTATTATTGCATCTGTTGTGCTTGTCATTATTTATCATTTCAAGGAAAAAGAAAGAGAAACTTCATCCTTATATCATGAAATCAATTTAAACACGTGTAGAATAAAATTTTCTTAATATGAATAAAGACCCTACAAATTCCATTGTTTTGATTGGCCATGTATTTTGAAAGAAGAATTTATCCAACGGTGGTTAAATCTAAAATACAGGACAAAGAAATTTTCAGTACAAAGATGTAAAAATGTGAGCAATTAAATTAGATAGTTTACGATAAAATGGAAGCAAGATTGCTTGTGCATTATAGAAAATAATCTATCCAGCTAATACACCTGTATCCCTGTAAATTAATTACACAATGAAAGATTTGTTATGGATATTTTAGCTGCTTAAATCACATTTTTATTACTGAATTTCAAAATTAATAATCTCACACGAGTCAACAATAGAGTAGGCATGGAGTGGTAGCTGCAATGATTCCAAAGTTAATGTATTCTCTCTGGTTTGGGGGAATTTTTGTGTTTCTTATAATTACAAATTTCAATACCATGAGATTAGATGACTTTGTATGTGGAAAAAGAAGCAAATACAAGCTGTAGGTCCTAAACCTGTGTTTTATTTTAACCAGCTTTTTGTTTTTCCTTTAAAGCCTCCAAAGGCCTACTGTCAAACAAACCCTTGCTGGTCTCCAACCTAGAAGATACAAAATCTAAAAGAAATATCAACATAATAAAAATAACAGATAAAA
>NW_022103900.1:10497928-10498936 GCF_000313985.2 Echinops telfairi
CTTTGTGGACTGGTGTTGGACATATGGGTTAATGGGTGAATATTGGACTTGTGGGCTTGTGCAGCACTGGGTTGGGATGTTTTCTTGATGCACAGTTAACCTTTATATAAAACTCTTTTACATGAGTTTCTGTGTATTTGTTTCTCTAAAGTACCCAGACTAATACACCATACATTAAAATATTTTTAAAAAGGTTAAAAAAAAAATTAAGTATTATAAGACAAAGCCAAGAGAATCAGTAATTCTTAAGTTTGGTATCAGCCATGCTATGTAATTAACTTACTAAATACAGCAAATAGATTAACTGATGCTCCTATTACTCTTATTTTAATGATAAGGAACAGAAGTTCAGAGAGGTTGAACTGCTTGCCCAAGACTATACAATTAATGTGGAGTAGAACTCCCAAATGCATACTATTTTTCCTCCGAAGTTTATGTGTATATATATAGTACTAGAACATGACACCTTTCTATAAATATGCGGGTACATAAGAATGCATAGCTGCATGAGAACTTTCTTTTGTTCTTCCACAAACGGTCTAACACAATCCGAGACATGAGTTGCTGCTTTTTACTTCTTGCATCAGTGGAGCTAAGTTGTGTTTTTGGTCAAAGAGCATATTTTAAACATTTATATTTGAAAGGAAAAAGTTCAATATATGTTTCAAATGTTTTAAGTGGAAAAATTATGTATGTACTTGTATGCATATATATGTATAAGCATACGCACATGAATAAATAAATAGTATAAATATTTTAGAAAGAAAACCATTCTTTCTACTTTGTAGGCATGTGGTTTATAGAAGTTATTTTTACACTCTTACTACTAATTCTTTATCTACTATGTGTTACAGAATCTTCTCTCAGTCTATTGCTTGTCTTTCAAAGTTTTTTTTTAATCCAGGGTTAAAAAACTATAATTAGCAACACAATTCCATATCTTCTAATAAGTAAATGAAGAAAATAAGTATTTAATTGATCTGGTTTTATTTTTCTGAATGGTGTGAA
>NW_022103900.1:10499898-10505911 GCF_000313985.2 Echinops telfairi
GGAAAATTTGAAGCCAGATGGTTTTTTAAAAATATCTTTTTATTCAATTTAACCTTGATTTTCAAATGATTAATGAGAGTAATACTAGACATTAAATTAGTACATCTGGCCCCTTCACACCCAACCTTACATATGCAATGATGTGCACAAAAACCTAGTCTGGCGAGAAATCATCTGATCGAAGCCAGAAACGGAATATGTGATCACACGGAAGTGTGACAGAGCACATTCAGGCTCAAACGCATCAGGGGAACCAAACCCGGTGAAATAATCGTCCAGGCATTTAACTACAACAAGAGGTGTCCCAGAGTACCCTGTCAAAGCCATCTTTGCTTACTTCACCTTGTTTAAAATGTTCCCTTATTTTATTTTGTGATCCTCTCTTTCAGGCAGGTTCCAGGTGCCACCGTGGTTAAGGACTTGGCTGCTGTCACCCACTTGCTGCCCCCTGAGAGAAAACCAAGCCAAAGCACCCACTGCCATCAAGTCAAGCCTGACTCACAGTGACCCTCTGGGACAGGTAGGCCTGCCCCTGTGAGCTTCGGAGAGTAATTCTTTACAGGGTAGAAAGCCTTGTTTTTCTCCCTCAGAGCTGGCTGGTGGTTTTGAACTGCTGACCTTGAAGTTAGCAACCCAGCTCTTGCCCACTATACTATCCATGCTCCATTCCATAAAAGAAATATGTGGCCATCTGCTTCTGCAAAGATGGACAACCTGGGACATTTTATGGGGCAGGACTACTTTGTCCTAGACATTCTCCACAAGTCGGAATTCACACCAGTGGGTTTTTCATGTACGGGGTTCTCAACTGTGTTCATTTCCCTTTGTCTCCCTTCTTTGTGACCTTCATTTGTGACCTTAACTCCTTTCCTGAGTTAGACATGCTCGTGTCCTACCTCTTCGGTGTTTCACCACAGGTTCTCCAGGTTTGTTATCGGCCCAGAGTTCTTTTGTTTAGATGGTCGTGTACTAAGTTGTGAAAATCCATAGCAATATGTTTAAGTGAGATTAGCAGGAATGAAATAGTTAAAGAAATCATTCGACATAAGTTTCCAAACTGAAGAAAGACATTCATTCATCTTCAGATCAAAAGTGCATTCTGAGAACCATGTACAAAAAAAAATAAATAAAAAACCTCATTCCTAGACTCACTAATGTGATCCCCCAAAATACTAAGAATGAAGATAGAATCTCAAATATTAACTATGAAAAAATATACTAACTTCACACAAATGAACAACAATTGGATAATCAGGCTCTTTCTTGGTAATAATAGATGCTATAAAAATAGAGAACATGTTAAAAAAAATTACCCAACCCAACCTAAGCTTTTTTGTTTGGATAGCATGTCATTAAAGAGTGAAAGCAAATTTAACTATTTTAATATATTCAGATATGAAAAAACGTACAAGACCTATCTTAAAAAAACAAATAGGCAAAACTAGAACAAGCAAAGTTAATTTAAGAAAGTATTATATTAAAAACGTGAAAAAAAGAAGTTAGATTATTTTAAATTAGCCCACAACTTGTCTGGTCCTCTACTTTGCAAAGTATGATGTCTTTCTTCAGAAACGGGTCCATCCTGATACCAAGTCTAACATACATGACATGCATATTGCCATCTTCACTTCTAAAGGACATTCAAACTGTACTTCTACCAATGCAGACTGGTAATTATTCTGGAAGGCCATGGTATATTCAATATTCTTAGACAATACCATAGTTCAAAGGCATTATTAATTCTTCTTATGTCTTCCTTTTTCATTGTCTAACTTTCACATGTATTTGAGGCAATTGAAAATACCAAGGTTAATAAAGACGAAAGAAAAAGAAAAGAATATACCACGGTTAAGAACACGGTAACCCTCAAAGTGACATCTGCTTTTGAATCTTTTAAAGATGTTTTTGGTGGTAGATTTGCCAATACAGCATGAAGTTTGATTACTTGACTGCTGCTTTCATGGGGTTGACTGTGGATCCCATAAAAGGAAATTCTTGACAAATCTAATTTCTACTTATCATGCTGTTTATTATTGGTCCACTTACAAGGATTTCTGTTTTCTTTTGTTGAGTATAATCCATACTGCAGACTAGCATCTTTGATCTTCATCATTAAATACTTCAGGTCCTCTTGGTTTTCAGCAAGCAAGTTTGAGTAATCTGCATATGACAACTTGTCAATTAGATGTTTTCTAATCTTGCGATCATGTACTTCATAAAGTCCAGGTTCTCATAATACTTGCTCATCTTAAAGACTGACTAAAAATGGTGAAAATACACAGTCTTGGCACATGTCTTCCTTGTTAATATATTACCTTGGAAATTCTACAGGGCAATTCTACTATGCTATAGGATCACTATGAGTTATTATTGACTTTATAGCAATGAGTTGAGTTTTTATTCCCTTGCTAAAAAGAGAATAAAAAAGATAATTACATAATGATAAAAGAACAACTTCATCAGAGAGAGTCAGAAGCTTATAAAATTTACATAAGCAAATGGATATAATCTAAAAATATACAAAACACAGGTAAATGATATTAATGAATTCACAAATTCGCAATAAGAAATTTTAATGTACTTCTACCAGAAACCAATTAATCAAGCTGTCAAAACTTTACTTTAAAAAGGTTGTAACAAATACTGAACAATTTTTTTAAGTTTTGACATAATTTACATACAATTAGATGGTTTAAATATATTTAAAAGCATTGTACAATCATCACCACAAACAATTTTAGAACATTTTCGTAATTCTTGTACTCATTATTATCAGTTCCCCTTAGTCCCTCAACCTCCCATGCCTAAGAAACTATCAATCCAATTTTTGTCTCTGCCTTGTAAATTCATGATTTACCTATCACAAATATCACATATAAAAAAATCATACACTCACACAAAAAAACTCAACAACAAAACAAAACTGAAAACAGAATAGCCTCAATCCAAAAGATAGGCGAAAAGGATTAAAACTAGTGCCATGTCATGAGAACTAATTGTTCTTTAGACTAGGGCTTATAATTAAATGCAGGTTCAAAATCCATTCATATATCTATGATTTATATATGTCACTGATCCACTTTAAAGTATCATTTTATTGGAGATATTATAAATTATCCTCTTGGGGCTTATGGTAATTCTTAGTATCATTAACTTAACCAGTGGTATAAAATTTAAAATACTATTGAGAAAAGGAAAGTACTCATGTACAGCACAGATCTTTAGGTCACTATATATGGATTGTGTATGTGAACAGATTATGAACTAAAGTGACTGAACACTATTTACACAAAGGGTTAGATATTGGGCAAAACGTCCACTAAAACTCATTCATCTAGGCAGAGTTATACCTGCAGGACTAAAGCATATAAAAAAACAGAGTATGAAAATAGAAATTATATGGTAGTCTTAAATGACCAATTATTGGGTGCCCTCAAAGACAGGGATACGAGCCAAAGTCTAGTGACTTACATTTCATGACATTGAGGTAGTCATCTTCTCATATTAGGGCATGTTCAAGTCCAAAGGGGTGTTTCAATTTCCTTTATCTGATACATGAAGCAATCGAAGAATTTTTACCAAGGACTTCATTCTTAATTTGATCAAATATGTAATTAAGATGCATTCATAATTATTTACAATTGGAATCCAAAAGTGGGAAAAGAGGGGAAGTAGTAGTAGTTGGAAAGTATGACCCCAGCAGGAGAGATAAAGTTGGAGATTGCATGATAGAATTTTGCAAAACCAATGACTTCTTCACTGAAGGTACCTATTTTCAACAACACATGAACTTCTGCAGATGGGATACACAGAAATCAAATTGATACACCTGTGGGAAGAGACGATAGAGAAGCTCAATGTAAGCAGCTAACCTGGGCCAAGGGCCAACTGTAAAACAGACCATCAATTGCTCATATGTAAGTTCAGATTGAAGCTGAAGAAAATTATGAGAGGGTAAGTCCATGAGAGGCCAAATGCAGCCTTGAGTATATCCCACCTGAATTTTGAGAACATCTCAGGAACAGAACATATTTGTTGCATTAAACACTGACAGAATACCTGAGAACATCAATATCATCATATATGAAGAAGCTGCTGACCTTGCAGTTAGCAGCTCAATGTGTAACCCCTAGAAAGGATGACATCAAAGAACTAAACAGAAAAGGTCAATGGGTAGCCCAAGAAGAAAAGATAAAATAACATAATTAAATGTGTAAACATCCAGAGTTAGAAAATCAAACATGAAGAACACACTCAGCATATTTTAAACTACAAGAATTAAAGAAAAAAATCATGTCTTGGGTCGTGATATTGAGATATTCTATGGGCAATTGAATGATGCAGGGAGCATCAAAGGAAGATGGAAAGGATACTCAGTCAGTGTACCAAAAAGAACTAGTCAACATTGAGCCATTTCAATTGACAGCATATGGTCAAGAACCAATAGTACTGAAGAAAGAAGCCCAAGTTGCACCATAATGTGTGAGCCCTGGTTGACTAAAGAAACAAATTTATAGATACTCATATGTATATAAGAAAGAGCTTTACATAAAAGAGCAATTGTGTATTGAGAAAACATTCCAGCCCAGTCCAGACCATGTCCATAAGTCCGATATTAGCCCATATGTCTGATTCTGGTCCACAAATTCCTCTTTAGACTCATACAGCACATACAATCATGCCAGATGCAAGATTACAGGCCAGAGGGTAGAAGGTCTTGTGGATCCAGTGGCTGTGGAAGAATCTCAATGCTGGCAGGGGTCTCCACACATTTCCTCTAGCTCTCTGAGTGTCTCAACAGCAGGAAGTGGAAGGCAAAGAGGCAGCCAAAAACAAAACTCCAGGAATTGATGAGTACCAACTAAAATTTTTCAACAAGCTGATGAAGCATTAGAAGAAATCACTAATCTATGCCAAGAACTTTGGAAGACAGCTACCTGGCCAACTGTCTGGAAGAGATCTATATTTGTAGCCATTCCAAAGAAAGGTGACCCAACAGAGTACACAAATGATAGAACAATATTATTAATTTCATATGTAACCAATTTTTCCCCACAAAATTTATTAAGAGCTAATCCAGATATCATACCATTCCATAGTTTAATCATATCATGCAGTGTTACACAACTACAACCACAATCCATTTCAAAACATTTTCTTCTATCTTGACTTCCTTAATAACAGCTGCCCTTTAATCCTCCCCACATCCCTCACTGTGCTCACACAAGAACCCTTATTCTAGTTACAGCCTCTATAGCGTCACCTATCTTTGGTTTCATCTCCCAAGAAACAGAGAAAAACACAAAATAGGGAATCCAGAAGTCTGCCAACAATGAGAAAATACAACAGAGATACACCTCAACATGGGAAAAAGCACACAAAAAATATTTGAAACCAGATGAAGCACAAAGTGTATGAAAAGAGAGATCAAGTAAAAAGGTTTTAACCATTCAAGTCAGATTTACCATTTAATCTATTTTAGTAGTCTCTCCAGTACTGTTTCTGATAACCCTATCCCTTAATTATGGTTGGAGGGACTCACCAGAGGCTTACTCCCAGTTCAGACCCTGCAAATACAGTTTGGGCTTCAACCATCACTTATAGCCTTCTGCCAACCAGAACCTCAAGATTTAAGTTCTGATACTTTTCCCTCTTCGGATTTGAATTATATAATTTGCCATCCTTGGATCACAAATTTTGGTGTGCTTTCTCCTTATGGACTTACTTGACATCTCCCTTAGGTGACTGCTCACTTGAAAACAAGCCTTTAACACCCCAGAAACTATTCTTTGTGATAACCAGGCACTATCTAATTCCTACCCTACACTTTGCTTTAGCACCCATGCCTTCTGTATTTCCATCATAAGGGTGGGTATTGAATAGAGCCATGTGGTAAGAACTCATTATTCTTAGTTTGGAATTAGGATTAAGTCCAAGCCCCAAATCCATTCCTGAATTTGTGTTTATGTCTCTGGTTCACCTTAGAGACATCTTTGTTAATTTATGGTAGAGA
>NW_022103900.1:10506011-10508031 GCF_000313985.2 Echinops telfairi
CAAGCCCCAAATCCATTCCTGAATTTGTGTTTATGTCTCTGGTTCACCTTAGAGACATCTTTGTTAATTTATGGTAGAGAATTGTATCCATCATCTCCTTGGAGCATAAGGACCTTCTGTTTATAGTGTCATTGCTAAGCCCATGGTAGTCATTCTAAAAACACTATGGAGAAAATGAGCTTGACCAAGTGAAGGATAGCTACATGTCACAATACCTGGATCATTCATCTGTACAGAATACATGCTTACGTGACTGGTCACTACTTGCACAAACGATAGGAGTTAATGGTTGGACAAAACTTACAATAATATTCACTGTCGATGTCGGTCACAAGTCTGACAGAATAATACACATCTTACCACAGCATGTAGGGCATTGAAGAAATAAGCAAATGTTAGTCCCCTGGCCGACAATTCAATACTCTTGGTACAGTTGTCCTCTGCTTCTCCACACCCCTTGTAGTTTTAGTCTTAAATCCTTGGGTAACAGGTGTATTTGAGGGAGAGTCTAGTTCACTTAGTGGAGTTTCTATATCACCTCCCTCTGGTATGGCCTTTGAAGAATGTTGTGCTCCTTGAAGGTGCGGGGTTCAATGTTCCAGTGTCCCATGGTGCATGCTCTGGGTCTCCAGAGGGTGTACAGAAACTCAGACCAATGTAGCTTATTAGGAGCATAGTGTCAGACATACCTCATCAGAAGAGGATGTGGGTCCATGCTTGAAATAAGGATAGTGAAATAGGGACTATGAACCATTCAAGCGTAATCGGACACTTCCAATTCCGAGTGAACACTGATCACTCAGCAGTGTTCTTCACTGCTTTGGAAGAAATACAGCTAGAATGTTTCCTGGAAGCAAGTTTGGTGAGATTTGTTTTACCTACGTTGGACATGTTGATCAGGAGACACCAGTCTCTTGACAAGGACGTCATGCTTGCTAAAGGGACAGAGAAAAAGAGAAGGACTCTCACTAAGATGGATGGTACCGTGGCTGCCACAGTGAAATGAAACAGAAGAACAATTGGGAGGACTGTGCCGGCCTGGCCAGTGCATCATTGCGCTGTACAGAGGGTCCCGATGGGTCAGAAATGATTCAAAGGCACCTGGCAGAACTACAAGTGGCTATGTGTGTGTTTAAATTAAATGCTAGTCAACATCTACAATCCCGGTTGTCTGTCGTGTTTGGCCTTCGTCACCAAGGGCTGGATGGAAAGTCTGTCTGTAGTGCCTGATTAGGATCATGCTACAGGGTGCGTTCTGTCACTGGGGCGTCTATATATGTAATGCTAAGCTTTTTCGAATGGCAGGTTGCCCCACCGGATTTACCCACCTATGGAAGTGAAATCGACTCCTCTCTTTCCACACCTCTGGACTTAAATTTCCATGAAGGTTCACTGAGCGCACTTCTAGTAGCGTGGTGATGGGACTGGGAAACAACGCTATTTGGCAACAAGTGATTGTTCTTCTCCCTCTTCCCACAGTGTGAGGAACGTACCTAAGCTGAGGCGATACCTTTTCAAATGAAGTGATTTGTAAGCTGTGCGAAGATGGGCGTGATACACACACCATGAGCATTGGACAGGCAAACCATCTCCTTGTTTGGGAGACCTGATCCAATGACATAACCTGGGAGTAGATGCCTGTCTTCTACTCATTGTCAGAGATATCTGCTATCAATTAATTTTGAGAGCCTTAGCGGCAAGTGGTTAAGTACTCAACTGCTAACCAAAAGGTGGATGGTTCAAGGGCACCATCAGCTCTGTGGGTAAAATATGTTGCAGTCTGACTCCCTAAATCTTACAGCCTTAGAAATCCTATGGAGCAATTCCGTTCTGTTCTACTGGGTCACTGGAAGCTAGTTTTTAGAACTCTTAGAATGTTTTCCAAAATTCAACAGGTGCAAACTTAGAAAGACAGATTCATGCGGTTTAAATAATTACTACCAAGCACATTATATTCTCTAACAGCAGTGCAATTCAACCCAAAGCAAAGAACAAAAGCCTTGAACTTTTTCACTTGTTA
>NW_022103900.1:10508131-10510826 GCF_000313985.2 Echinops telfairi
AATTAGGATTAAGTCCAAGCCCCAAATCCATTCCTGAATTTGTGTTTATGTCTCTGGTTCACCTTAGAGACATCTTTGTTAATTTATGGTAGAGACTTGTATCCATCATCTCCTTGGAGCATAAGGACCTTTAGTTTATAGTGTCATTGCTTAGCCCATGGTAGTCATTCTAAAAACACTATGGAGAAAAGGAGCTTGACCAAGTGAAGGATAGCTACACGTCACAATACCTGGATCATTCATCTGTACAGAATACATGCTTACATGACTGGTCACTACTTGCACAAACGATAGGAGTTGATGGTTGGACAAAACTTACAATAATATTCACTGCCAATGTCGGTCACAAGTCTGCCAGAATAATACACATCTTACCACAGCATGTAGGGCATTGAAGAAATAAGTAAATGTTAGTCCCCTGGCCGACAATTCAATACTCTTGATACAGTTGTCCTCTGCTTCTCCACACCCCTTGTAGTTTTAGTCTTAAATCCTTGGGTTACAGGTGTATATGAGGGAGAGTCTAGTTCACTTAGTGGAGTTTCTATATCACCTCCCTCTGGTATGGCCTTTGAAGCATGTTGTGCTCCTTGAAGGTGCGGGGTTCAATGTTCCAGTGTCCTATGGTGCATGCTCTGGGTCTCCAGAGGGTGTACAGAAACTCAGACCAGTGTAGCTTATTAGGAGCATAGTGTCAGACATACTCCCCCCTTGGGGGTCCTTAAAAGTATTGTTAGCCATTTTGTCCTTGCTAGGAAGTTGGTCCTCCCCCTGTTCTACCCACAGACATGCTTGTCTTCTCCCAGACCTGTCTGCTCCCCGCCCCCCACCCCCGTCTTGACTTTCCATCATATTTCCGCATTTCTCTGATAGGAATCTCTGCCATTCCAAGGCCCTCACCACACCTTTGCATGGCAGCCACTAAGCAGTCATCCTCTTCTCCCTCTCTCACAAAAATCTGATCACAGATGATGTGAGGACCGCTCCACCAGAGAGACCTTCAAGATACACACATAGAGAGGAAGGGGCATGGTTCCTGGGCACTGGCCACGCTCTCTACTGAGCTGCCTGGCTGAGCTGGCCAGCAGACCGGGTGCCCTGAAAGACTGAGCCTGCTCCCATCCTGGTCCTTGTCTCTGAAGCAGTGGTCTCACACAGTAGCTGTCTTTTGGTGATTGACTGATGTCACTTGGCCTAATGATTTCCAGATCCCTGCATGCCATGAGGTGTTTCCTGGTTTCTTCACTGTTTTTTAGGGATGCATAGTATTCCAGCGTGTGTGTATACACACCAAAATTCATTTGAAACACATCCAGTAACAGTTACAGCAGTACATTGGCGGGAGCCACCAGAAATCCATACCTCATCAGAAGAGGATGTGGGTCCACGCTTGAGATAAGAAGGATAGTGAAATAGGGACTATGAACCATTCAAGCATAATCGGACACTTCCAATTCTGAGTGAACACTGATCACTCAGCAGTGTTCTTCACTGCTTTGGAAGAAGTACAGCAAGAATGTTCCCTGGAAGCAAGTTTGGTGAGACTTGTTTTATCTACGTTGGACATGTTGATCAGGAGACACCAGTGCCTTGAAAAGGATGTCCTGCTTGCTAGAAGGACAGGGAAAAAGAGAAGGACTCTCACTAAGATGGATGATACCATGGCTGCCACAGTGAAATGAAACAGAAGAACAATTGGGAGGACTGTGCCAGCCTGGCCAGTGCATCATTGCGCTGTACAGAGGGTCCCGATGAGTCAGAAATGATTCAAAGGCACCTGGCAGAACTACAAGTGGCTACGGGTATGTTTAAATTAAATGCCAGTCAACATCTACAATCCCGGTTGTCTGTCGTGTTTGGCCTGAGTCACCAAGGGCTGGATAGAAAGTCTGTCTGTAGTGCCTGATTAGGATCATGCTACAGGGTGCGTTCTGTCACGGGGGCATCTATATATGTAATGCTAAGCTTTTTCGAATGGCAGGTTGCCCCACCGGATTTACCCACCAATAGAAGTGAAATCAACTCCTCTCTTTCCACACCTCTGGACTTAAATTTCCATGAAGGTTCACTGAGCGCACTTCTAGCAGCGTGGTGATGGGACTGGGAAACAACGCTATTTGGCAAGAAGTGATTGCTCTTCTCCCTCTTCCCACAGTGTGAGGAACTTACTCAGCTGAGGCGATGCCTTTTCAAATGAAGTGATTTGTAAGCTGTGCAAAGATGGGCGTGAGACACACACCATGAGCATTGGGCAGGCAAACCATCTCCTTGTTTGGGAGTCCTGATCCGATGACATAACCTGGGAGTAGATGCCTGTCTTCTACTCATTGTCAGAGATATCTGCTATCAATTAATTTTGAGAACCTTAGCGGCAAGTGGTTAAGTACTCAACTGCTAACCAAAAGGTGGATGGGTCAAGGGCACCATCAGCTCTGTGGGTAAAATATGTTGCAGCCTGACTCCCTAAATCTTACAGCCTTAGAAATCCTATGGAGCAATTCCGTTCTGTTCTACTGGGTCGCTGGAAGCTAGTTTTTAGAACTATTAGAATGTTTGCCAAAATTCAACAGGTACAAACTTAGTAAGACAGATTCATGTGTTTTAAATAATTACTACCAAGCACATTATATTCTCTAACAGCAGTGCAATTCAACCCAAAGCAAAGAACAAAAGCCTTGAACTTTTTCACTTGTTA
>NW_022103900.1:10510926-10513994 GCF_000313985.2 Echinops telfairi
TTTAAATAATTACTACCAAGCACATTATATTCTCTAACAGCAGTGCAATTCAACCCAAAGCAAAGAACAAAAGCCTTGAACTTTTTCACTTGTTAAGAGACTTCATCATGGACTCCTATCTAGCTAATAGCTTCATCCAAAGAATCATAGAAAATAATAAAGTATATTCAACTGAAAAAAATGAAAATAATCTATAGGTGCATCCAATCCTGTAGTATGTGATCAAAATAATAATAGTATGTAACTTGATATGCTCAAGTGAAAAATTAAGGATGAACCATTGTAGCCCTATGGATTAGGCATTGGGCTGCTAACAGAAAGGTTGGTGTTTTAAGTACAACTACAGCCTGAGAGAAAGAGGAGGCTGTCTGCTCCCACAAAGATGTAGTCTCAGAAACCCCATATCGAGCTGCTATGAGCTGGAATCAACTCAATGGCAGTTGGTTTGAGGTATTAGAAGAAAAATGATTGATGATAAAGCAAACCAAAAAAAAACCAAAAAAGAAAAAAAGATAAAAAAAAAACAAAAATTAAAAAAAAAAGAAAACAAAAGATTTTTTAAAAAAAGGAAAAACTCCAAGAAAAAAAAAAAGGAAAAAAAATGCATAATACAAATAATATACCCAGATAAATTGAGGAAATAAATGATCTTGACCTTTCAGAGCAATTAAGAAGGAGAATCTTTAAATACTTTATGGAATAATATTCTTTATAGTAAATCCATCCACAATGAATATTTCCAATACTGACCCTACTGAAATCTGAGAGCATTTTATTCCACATGTAAATTTTCTCTTTCCATAGAACTCAAAGTGGCAAGTTTCATTTAGACATATGGGCTGTCAGAGAGGGATGCAGATGGAAGGAAAAAATGTAATTTACGCCAGAATATTTGTATGTATATTTGCACAAGTAAACATTTGTATATCTGCAAATATTCTGATGCAAATTACATTTTTTCCTTCCATTTTCATAGGACCCCTGTGCGGGGCTGCTAACCACAAGGTCATTAGTTCAAAACCACCAGTTACTTGGTGGGAGAAAATTGAAGTTTTATACACCCATAAAGAGTTTCAGTCTGGGAACTCACGGGGCCAACTCTACCCTGTTGAATAGATTTACTATAAATCAGAAATGACATGATGGCATGTCAGTGAATTCATTAAAATATATATATATATATAGTATATATGCACATTCTTGGAAAATATACTATCAGTTCAAGAAAACATCATTTCTGTAGACTTGGATTTATCTGCTTTGTAGAAATCTGTACAATACTTGACACAGGCATGTTGTCATTAACTACCTTGAAGTTTGGCTGCTACCAGATTGTGTGCCATCCTCATAATCTTTGTGGATCAGATTATTATAATCCATAGCTGAAACATGTTCAGCATCATAGCAATATCAAAGAAGCCCCTTATCAAAGATGCATGAATTGGACAGGAATCTTGTTCTCCAGCATACAAGGCTAGAATTTACTGAACTACTAATGCCCTCAGTATATTTTTGTGGGCTTCTTATATTTCACACATCCAAATTAAAAAAACAAAAGCAAACAAACCACTGCCCTCAAGGTGATGCCGACTCGTAGTGACTCATACCAAACCCACTGACAGCGAGTTGATTTTGACTCACGGTTTCTTGGACTATAGATCCGTGCCGGAACAGACAAGCCCGTCTTTCTTCTACAGATCAATGGTCCAGTAGGACAGAGTAGAACTGCCCCTGTGGGCTTCTGAGACTGCATAGATCTTTACAGGAGTAGAAAGCCTCATCGTTCTCCCATGGGGTAGCTGCTGGTTTTGAACTGACGTAGTAAGGAATTCCCAGTGGTTTATTTTGCTGTCAAAGGTGAACTTTATAGATGAAATAACAGAAGAAAAGCACAACCTAGAAAATCTGCCAGAAGTATCAAAAGTCAACTACTCACGAAAAGCCACGCAGCATTCCTTTGAAAGGCGAGTTTGCCATGGGGGGTGGAGGTGAATGCTCTAAGGCAGGGATGGTGCTGATTGTACCATTCCCTTTGATATGATTGAATGATTGAAATATTCAACTGTATGCTATGTAAATTGCATGCCAATAAAAATTTTGAAAAAAATAAAGAAATACAGGATAGGCAAATCTATAGACACAGAAAAACAAACAAACAAACAAAACCCCACAGCAAATAGATGGACACTTTTCCTGTCGGGAAAGCTGACAGAGAAGCAAGGTTATTTTTAATGTTTTGCAAAACCTTTTCCTAATCCCCTCCACCCCCATCAAGGTCCCTTTTCACATTTCTTTATATGCATATTCACAGGTTCTTTTTTTAGAGCGAGAAAAACCATTCTGCATTTGATTAGAACATTCATTTCAACCTTTGTAAGGCTTGTTGTCTTTAATTAGTTGGAAATAGTGAGAGGCCCCTAATGTGACATTAGTGGGAGGTATCTGTACATCTGAGGGCAAAATTTGGCCTCAAGAAATTTGCAAGAAATATGACTATATTTTGAAAATGTCGTGTGTACTATATATGGTGACTGAGTTTTAATTCAATGTTCTTAAAATTTTTAAACACATAATTAGTTAAAGAAACAAAATCTGGTAGGAGCTGCAGGTGTTGGCAAGTGTTAGGCATAGGAACAGTGTTAATGAAGAGTTCTCTGCCTGCCACCTGTCAGATATACCTGCCTACCATGAGGTCGGAACTGGAACCGGTGTGAAATAATCGGAGTAAGAAAGAAGTGGCTTCCACTGTGGAGCTGGAGTTTGAGCAGTGGAGGATTTTCTGTTGCCTTCATTTTCAAGCCTTGGTACTGCTCAAAATCCAGTCACGATACCGTATTAAATAAGAAAAAGGCTGAATATCTATCCATCTTTATCTATAAAGGTGATGAAGAAATCTCAAACTGTAATTGTCATCAGAAGATTCTTGGGATGAATGCTAAATTCAGAACCTTAGGTACCAGGCCCAGAGATTCAGAAATTGTGTATGAGCTGAAAATCGATATTTAATATACATACTAGATCATCCTGCAGAAAGGTGGTGGTATATATATATATATATATACATACAT
>NW_022103900.1:10515244-10516636 GCF_000313985.2 Echinops telfairi
TTAGGAGCATTAGAAGTCACACCCATGGGGTATATGGTAACTCCATTGATAGTATCATTAATTTCACAATGGTGCAGAATTTAAAATAGTGATGACAAAGAGAAAGTATACAGATATAAGACAGTTTTTTAGACTTAAATGCATGGATTGTTGACTTAAGCAGATTGAAAACGTTGTCTAGACACTATTTAGATACACGATTAGGATTTGGGGGAAGGCAAAACTTTCAATAACACATATTCAGAAAGGCAGAACTATGTCTTAAAAAAAGCAAAGATAACATGGAAATAAAAAATACACTGTACTCTTAAGTTGTCATTTATGAGGCACCTTCAAAGCAAGGGATTTGAACCAAAGTTCATTGACTTCCCAGTCCTTAACCTTGGGACAGCAGTCATCTGTTTCTTCTTACACTAGGGCATTTGAACCTTAAGTCCAAGGGAGAATTTCCATTCCTTAAATCTGCTACAGGTGTGTTTAAGATAAAGTCCAGTTTGCTTAGTGGGTTTCCAAATCAAATATTTTTGCTGTGGTCTTTGAAGGATGGATGTTCCTGGACAGGACAGGGTCTAAAGTCCCAATTGTCTACAATAGCTTGGGTCTGGGCCATCAGGCTGGATAGAAACTAGGTCAAAAGTTCCCAAATTGGAGTATAATATTGGGTGCATTCTCCCTTTGGGGTTCTAGGTAAGTAATCTTAAACATCCACCCCCCATCCCCCAGTGGCAGGCTGCCCACCTTGGTTTTCCCACCAACAGAAGTGAAATCAGCTTCTTTGAGACAGACACATCTGCCACTTGCCTGGGATTTGAATTTCCATTAAGGTTCACTAAGCACTTTTGTAGGAGTGTTGGCTGATTACAGGTGACCAGACAGCAATATTATATGACAGGAACTGATTGGTCTTCTCCCTTCGCCCTCAACATAAGAAACTGACCCCAGATGATGTGAGGCCTCCTTTGTTGAAGTGGTTTTTGAGATTCACAAATAAAGAGGTGATGGGTCATGAGCAGGGACACCACCTCATTGATTGGAAGATCAAAATAGATGATCACATGACTTGAGGACAATTGCTTGCCTTTGCCTTGGTGTTTATTTGTCCTAGGATTCAAATCTCTCAGGAAGGTGGCTGGCCCATTCTTCTTTCACAGAGCAACTGGTGACTGAGTTAGATCCCCTGATGTTTGGATTTGGAACCAATCATTTTAACCAGTGTACCGCCAAGACTCCTAAAATGATGCAACCTGAGAAAGTCCTAGCATCAAGTTTTTTTGGTAGTTAGCGTAATCCATACCAATAAAGAACATTATAAAAATTCTACTTCTGTGACATTTTTATAACTTTCTGTATTACTCAGGGCAGACCTATTGTATATAACTGTCTAAACAATTC